>NC_091299.1:32123518-32166018 GCF_038502225.1 Cherax quadricarinatus
GGCTGGAACAGATCACCCAATCCCTGCACTTACGTTGGCTGGGACCATTGTCAAGTGATTTGTCAATGGTCCAGGACAGACTGGAATGTCATTATAAGGTTCTTCTCTTAAGTGGGGTTTTTGTGATTACCTGCCACCTGACTGCTCACCAATGTTTGCTACTAACCAAGCTTGCATTACATTTCCCTGTAAAGCCATGTTATGCAGCATGTTGATTCATTTATATATTTTGATTGTTGTGTGAATGGCTGTTTGACTTTTTAAATGACTCGCTATACTGCTAAGTAAATTTAGGATCAAATGTACATATAATTTTTTGAAAGCTATATTTTTGCAGTAAGAGTTTAAAGACCCCCATTTAACACACTTTATGACTTTTGTATAAAATTGATTGTAAGCTATTCAGAACTGTTAATTTTATCTGCAGTTACTGATGTTTGTGTTGATAGATTCATTGGTTAAATGGTTGTTGTTGCAGCAATGGCGAGCTTCAGAAGCTGCAGCAACTCAAGGAAGAGACGGGAGAGCTGTCATCAGCTGATGAGAAGCGTTACCGCATGTTGAAGAAGCAGGCAGAAAAAGTATGTTATATTTATGTAATGTGTGAAGTATGGGCCTAACTGGAGCAGCAAAAAGTGAAGATGATACTTTGAGAACAATATTTGGTGGTAATATAATGTACAAAGTAACGAATGGAGGTATGTGAAGAATGTACAGTAGTGTGAAAATTGTTGGATCAGAAAAGGAGTTGCTGAAAGGGTTTGTTTATATATAAAGAATGTATGGGTGATAAAGAGGGTGTAGAGAGGTTTCTTATGGAATGTGAGCAATGTAATATCTGTGAAGGGATCCAGCAAAATGGGCTGGCTACTATACAGGAAGGCCTCACTTTACAGCACTTCTCTTTACAGCAGTTTGCTAATACAGTGGTTTACAATTATATCCATTCTTCATTTATTCAGACTTCCTACAATAAATATATTCACCACTCATTATAAGCTAAGGACGAAAATATTTCAAGGGAAGTAATGTGTGTAGTGTATATGCATTTTTAGGCCTAGCTCTATTGCTCACTTAACATATTAAGATGTAAAGATGTTATCAGGATTTTATATGGATTTGAAAGTGAAAAAAGCCTATGTTTCACTTTACAGCAATAGCCTGGAACCTAACCTGCTGTATAAGTGGGGCCCTTCTGTATATACTTTCAAAAGCAGGATGTGGTCTCACGTCAGCGAGTCAGTGTTGGGCAACTGTAGGCTGTTTGATATAGGCTTAGTGATGAAGGGCTCACTTTCGAAAGGGAAAATATTAATTTAAATTTATTTATTTTAGGATATTTTATATCAATCCAACTTTCTTGCATACTATTTAATTAATCTTAGAAAAAAAATCTGCAATAAATCAGTTTAACGGTTTCTTGCTGTTTAAGTTTTGACTTTTTTTTTTTTATTTTTTTTTTTTTTTTAACATGCTGGCTGTCTCCCACTGAGGCAGGGTGACCCAGAGAAGAAGCACTTTTGCCATCATTCAAACATAATCAGTCTTTGCAGAGGTGCTCAGACATGACATTTTAGATGTCACTCCAACAGCCAATATCCCAAACCCCTCCTTTATAGTGCAGGCATTGTACTTCACACTTGCAGGACTAATATTTGAATTTAATTTTCATTCTATCTCTCGTCTTTCTGCCTGGGAATTATCCATTTTGAGGGGTGTTTTCTCTTTGTTACAAATTTATATTTGTTATGGCCTTCCAGCACCTAGTGCTAAACAGTTATTTTTTATTTTTTACAGACATTTAATATTGTAGTGTTATAGTAGTAGGTTGGTAGACAGCAACCACTCAGAGAGGTACTACCGTTCTAACAAGTGAATGTAAAACAGAAGCCTGTATTTGTTTTATATGATGGTAGGAGTGCTAGTGTCTTTTTTCTGTCTCAAACATGCAAGATATCAGGTACGTCTTGCTACTTCTACATACACTTAGGTCACACTACACATGCACGTATACATTTATGTATACACACACACATCTGGGTTTTCTTTGATTTTATCTTAATAGTTCTTGTTCTTATTGTTTTTCCTTTCATATCCATGGGGAAGTGGAATAAGAATCTTTCCTCCGTAAGCCATGCATGTTGTAAAAGTCAAGTAAAATGCCAAGAGCTATGGGCTAGTAACCCCTTTTCCCATATAACTTACTAAAAAGAAAAAGAAGAAAACCATTAAAATCGGATGTTTGAATGTGCATGGTTATTGTGCAAATGATAAAAAATAGATGATTGTGAATGTTATGAATGAAAAACAGCTGGATGTCCTGGCTTTAAGTGAAACAAAGCTGAAGGGGGTAGGGGAGTTTCAGTGGGGAGAAATAAATGGGATTAGGTCAGGGGTTTCTAATAGTTAGAGCTAAGGAAGGAATAGCAATAATAAGAACATAAGAAAGAAGGAACACTGCAACAGGCCTATTGGCCCATGTGAGGCAGGTCCAATTCTCCTAGTCAGGTCAGTCACATTAACTTAAGGGAGGAGCATGGCATCCGACCTAGTAGCACAAGCTAGTCAGGTCCAACTCCATTAGCACACAGTCAAGATGTGTAAATAGAATTCTCAACGCTTATTGCTTGGGTACATTTATTCTGCTAGTGGGTTGGATCTGTGAAGGACCTACCTAGTGTGGGCCAACAGGCCTACTGTAGTGTTCCTCTTTTCTTATGTTATTATGTTAACTCTCACCCACCCACACCCACTCGTGTAGTTATCCAACCTATTTTTAAAATTACACAACGTCTTAGCTTCTATGACGGTACTCGGGTGTTGCACTCATCCACAACTCTATTACCAAACCAGTGCTTTCCTATATCTTTCCAGAATCTGAATTTTTCCAATTTAAAACCATTGCTGCGAGTCCTGTCTATGCTAGATATTTTTAGCATGCTATTTACATCCCCTTTATTAATTCCTGTTTTCCATTTATACACCTCAATCATAACCCCCCTAATTCTATGTCTTTCTAGAGAGTGCAGATTCAGGGCCCTCAGTCTATCCTCATGGGGATGATTTCTGATACACTGGATCAACTTTGTCATCCTCCTTTGTACGTTTTCAGTTCATTTATATCCATTCTGTAATATGGTGACCAAAACTGCACAGCATAATCTAAATGAAGCATAACCAAAGATGTATAGAGTTGAAGAACAACTTGAGGACTTCTATTATTTATTCTTCTTGCTATGGAGTCAAGGATTCTGTTAGCTTTATATAAATGTGAGCACTTATGCACTGTAGTCTTGATTTCAGATTACTGCTAACCAGAACTCCTAAATCCTTTTCACAATCCGTAATATTGAGATCTACATTATTTAGTATAAGTTGAAGGATAAGTTATTGCAGGAGAAGAGGGAATATGAAAGTATAAATTCAAGGATTATGTGGAGTAAAATAAGGGTTGGATGTGAAAAGTGCGTTATAGTAAGTGTCTATGCACCTGGGGAAGAGAGAGAGATAGAGAGAGAGAGATAGATAGAGATATAGATTGATTGATTGATTGATAGATTGACTGATAGATTGACTGATAGATTGACTGATAGATTGACTGATTGATTGATAGATTGATTGACAGATTGATTGATATTGATTGATTGATTGATAGATTGATTGATAGATTGATTGATAAATTGATTGATAGATTGATAGATTGATTGATAGATTGATTGATAGATTGATTGATAGATTGATTGATAGATTGATTGATTGATAGATTGATTGATAGATTGATTGATAGATTGATTGATTGATTGATAGATTGATTGATAGATTGATTGATAGATTGATTGATAGATTGATAGATTGATTGATAGATTGATTGATAGATTGATTGACAGATAGATTGATTGATAGATCAATTGATTGATTGATAGATTGATTGATTGATTGATTGATTGATTTGGGGAGTTTAGAATCAAGTGGGAGAGTGCTTGTGGTTGGGGATCTTAATGCTAGAGTGAGTAAAAATGTTGTGGAGCTAGCAGTATGTAAATTTGGGGTGCCAGGGGTAAATGAAAATGGGGAGCTTTTAATTTAACTGTGTGTAGAAAGAAATTTGGTAATAATACATATTTTATGAAAAAGAGGATAAATAAGAATACAAGGTATGAACAGCACATAATGAAAGTAGTTTGTTAGATTAAGTATTGGTGGATAAAAGGTTGATAGGTAGGCTTCAGGATATACGTTTTTATAGAGGGGCAGCAGATATATCGGATCATTATTTAGTTGTAGCTACAGTTAGAATAAGAGGTAGATGGGACAAAAGGAATATGGCAACAGCAAGTAAGAGAGAGGTGAAAGTATATGAACTAAGGGAGGAGGAAGTTATGGTGAGATATAAGCAAATATTGGCAGAAAGGTGAGCTAGTGTAAGTATGGGTAGTGAGGGGGTTAAAGAGGGATGGGATAGTTTTAAAAATGCAGTATTAGATTGTGGGGTAGAAGTTTGTGGTTATAGGAGGGTGGGTGCAGGAGGAAAGAGGAGTGATTTGTGGAATGATGAAGTAAAGGGTGTGATAAAAGAGAAAAAGGTAGCTTTTTCTTTCAACGCACTGGTCGTATCCCACTGAGGCGGGGTGGCCCAAAAGGAAAAGCGAAAGTTTCTCCTTTTACATTTAATAATATATACAGGACAGAGGGTTACTAGCCCCTTGCTCCTGGCATTTTAGTCGCTTCTTACGACACGTATGGCTTACGGAGGAAGAATTCTGCTCCACTTCTCCATGAAGAAAAAAGGTAGCTTATGAGATGTTTTTACAAAGCAGAAGTGATATAAGAAGGGCAGAGTATATGGAGAGTAAAAGAAAGGTGAAGAGAGTGGTGAGAGAGTGCAAAAGGAGAGCAAATGATAGAGTGGGAAAGGTATTGTCAAAAAATTTTACTGAAAATAAGAAAAAAAAATTGGAGTGAGATAAGCAAGTTAAGAAAGCCTAGGGAATGCATGGATTTGTCAGTTAAAAACAGAGTAGAGGAGTTAGTTGATGGGGAACTGGAGGTGTTGGGTAGATGGTGGGAATATTTTCAGGAACTTTTAAATGTCGATGAAGAAAGGGAGGCAGTACTTTTGTGCACTGAACAGGGAATTATAACATCTTTTAGGATTGAAGAAGAGCAGGGTATGAGTGTGGGGAAGATGTGTGAGGCATTACGTAGAATGAAAGGGGGTAAAGCAGCTGGAACTGATGGGATCATGACAAAAATGTTAAAAACAGGGGAGGATATAGTTTTGGAGTGGTTGGTGTTTTTGTTTAATAAATGTATGAAAGAGGGGAAGGTGCCTAGGGATTGGCAGAGAGCATGTATAGTCCCTTTATTTATATAAAGGGAAAGGGGACAAAAGAGACTGTAAAAATTATAGAGGAATAAGTTTACTGAGTATACCAGGAAAAGTGTACGGTAGGGTTATAATTGAAAGAATTAGAGGTAAGACAGAATGTAGGATTGCAGATGAGCAAGGAGGTTTCAGAGTGGGTAGGGGATGTGTAGATCAAGTGTTTACATTGAAGCATATATGTGAACAGTATTTAGATAAAGGTAAGGAAGTTTTTATTGCATTTATGGATTTAGAAAAGGCATATGATAGTGGATAGAGGAGCAATGTGGCAGATGTTACAAGTATATGGAATAGGTGGTAAGTTATTAAATGCTGTAAAGAGTTTTTATGAGGATAGTGAGGCTCAGGTTAGGGTGTGTAGAAGAGAGGGAGACTACTTCCCGGTAAAAGTAGGTCTTAGACAGGGATGTGTAATGTCACCATGGTTGTTTAATATATTTATAGATGGGGTTGTAAAGGAAGTAAATGCTAGGGTGTTCAGGAGAGGGGTGGGATTAAATTTTGGGAAATCAAATTCAAAATGGGAATTGACACAGTTACTTTTTACTGATGATACTGTGCTTATGGGAGGTTCTAAAGAAAAATTGCAAAGGTTAGTGGATGAGTTTGGGAATGTGTGTAAAGGTAGAAAGTTGAAAGTGAACATAGAAAAGAGTAAGGTGATGAGGGTATCAAATGATTTAGATAAAGAAAAATTGGATATCAAATTGGGGAGGAGGAGTATGGAAGAAGTGAATGTTTTCAGATATTTGGGAGTTGACGTGTCGGCGGATGGATTTATGAAGGATGAGGTTAATCATAGGATTGATGAGGGAAAAGAGGTGAGTGGTGCGTTGAAGTATATGTGGAGTCAAAAAACGTTATCTATGGAGGCAAAGAAGGGAATGTATGAAAGTATAATAGTACCAACACTCTTATATGGGTGTGAAGCTTGGGTGGTAAATGCAGCAGCGAGGAGACGGTTGGAGGCAGTGGAGATGTCCTGTCTAAAGGCAATGTGTGGTGTAAATATGCAGAAAATTCGGAGTGTGGAAATTAGGAAAAGGTGTGGAGTTAATAAAAGTATTAGTCAGAGGGCAGAAGAGGGGTTGTTGAGGTGGTTTGGTCATTTAGAGAGAATGGATGAAAGTAGAATGACATGGAAAGCATATAAATCTATAGGGGAAGGAAGGAGGCGTAGGGGTCGTCCTCGAAAGGGTTGGAGAGAGGGGGTAAAGGAGGTTTTGTGGGCAAGAGGCTTGGACTTCCAGCAAGCGTGCGTGAGCATGTTAGCTAGGAGTGATTGAGATGAATGGTACTTGGGACCTGACGATTTGTTGGAGTGTGAGCAGGGTAATATTTAGTGAAGGGATTCAGGGAAACCGGTTATTTTCATAAAGTCGGACTTGAGTCCTGGAAATGGGAAGTACAATGCCTGCACTTTAAAGGAGGGGTTTGGGATATTGGCAGTTTGGAGGGATATGTTGTGTATCTTTATATGTGTATGCTTCTAAACTGTTGTATTCTGAGCACCTCTGCAAGAACAGTGATAATGTGTGAGTGTGGTGAAAGTGTTGAATGATGATGAAAGTATTTTCTTTTTGGGGATTTTCTTTCTTTTTGGGTCACCCTGCCTCGGTGGGAGATAGCCAACTTGTTAAAAAAAAAAAAAAATCAGGGAAACCGGTTATTATAGATTTAATGGGACTTGAATCCTGAAAATGGGATTTACAATGCCTGCACTTTAAAGAAGGGGTCTGGGATATTGACAGTTTGGAGGGATTTCTAAACTGTCGTATCTGAGCGCCTCTGCAAAGTCACTGATTATGTATGAGTGAGGTGAAAGTGTTGAATGATGATGAAAGTATTTTCTTTTTGGGTCACCCTGCCTCTGTGGGAGATAGCCAACTTGTTAAAAAAAAAAAAAATGAAAGAGGGGAAGGTACCTTGGGATTGGCAGAGAGCGTGCGTAGTTCCTTTATATAAAGGGAAAGGGGACAAAATAGATTGTAAAAATTATAGGGGAATAAGTTTACTGACTATACCAGGTAAAGTGTATAGTAGGGTTATTATTGAAAGAATTAGAGGTAAGACAGAGAGTAGGGCTGCAGATGAGGAAGGAGACTTTAGAGTGGGTAGGGGATGTGTAGATCAAGTGTTTACATTGAAGCATGTATGTGAACAGTACTTAGATAAAAAAAGGGAAGTTTTCATTGCATTTATGGATTTAGAAAAAGCATATGATAGTGGATAGGGGAGCAATGTTGCAGATGTTGCCAGTGTATGGAATAGGTAGTAAGCTACTAAATACTGTAAAGAGTTTTTATGTGGATAGGCTCAGGTTAGGGTGTGTAGGAGTGAGGGAGACTACTTCCCAGTAAAAGTAGGTCTTAGACAGGGATGTGTAATGTCACCATGGTTGTTTAACATATTTATAGATTGGATTGTAAAAGAAGTAAATGCTAGGGTGTTGGGGAGTGGGGTGGGATTAAATTATGGAGAATCAAGTACAAAATGGAAGTTGACACAGTTACTTTTTGTTGATGATACTGTGCTTTTGGAAGATTCTAAAGTAAAGTTGCAAAGGTTAGTGGATGAGTGTTGGAGGGTTTGTAAAGGTAGAAAGTTGAAAGTGAACATAGATAAGAGTAAGATGATGAGGGTATCAAATGATTTAGATAAAGTAAAATTGGATATCACATTGGAGAGAGGAAGTTTGGAAGAAGTGAATGTTTTCAGATATTTGGGAGTTGAATTGTTAGCAGATGGGTTCATGAAAGATGAGGTTAACCATAGAATTGATGAAGGAAAAAAGGTGAGCGGTGTGTTGAGGTATCTGTGGAGACAAAAAACGTTATCTGTGGAGGCAATGAAGGGAATGTATGAAAGTGTAGTGGTACCAACACTCTTACATGGGTGTGAAGCTTGGGTTGTAGATGCTGTGGCAAGGAGGTGGATGGAGGCAGTGGAGATGTCGTGTCTCAGGGCAGTGTGTGGTGTAAATATTATGCAGAGAATTCGGAGTGTGGAAATTAGGAGGAGGTATGGAGTTACTAAAAGTATTAGTCAGAGGGCTGAAGAGGGGTTGTTGAGGTGGTTTGGTCATGTAGACAGAATGGAACAAAGTAGAATGACTTGGAAAGCGTATAAATCTTTAAGGGAAGGAAGGCAGGGTAGGGGCCATCCTCGAAAAGGTTGGAGGGAGGGGGTAAAGAAGGTTTTGTGGGTGTGGGGCTTCTATTTCCAGCAAGCATGCGTGAGTGTTAGATAGGAGTGAATGGAGACGAATGGTTTTATGGGACCTGACAAGCTGTTGGAGTGTGAGCAGAGTAATATTTTGTGAAGGGATTCAAGGAAAGTGGTTAGCCGGACTTGAGTCCTGGAAGTGGGAAGTACAATGCCTGCACTTTAAAGGAGGGGTTTGGGATACTGGCAGTTTGGAGGGATTTCTAAACTGTCATATCTGAGTGCCTCTGCAAAGGCAGTGATTATGTATAATTGATGGTGAAAGTGTTGAATGATGAAAGTATTTTTCTTTCTTTTTGGGTGTTTCTTTTTGGGTCACCCTGCCTCGGTCGGAAACGGCCGATGTGTTAAAAAAAAAAAATTAAATATTTGTTGTGTTTGGTCTCACAGACATTGCTGGAAGCTGCTGACGTCATTTGCTGCACTTGTGTCGGTGCTGGTGATCCCCGGCTGGCCCGCCTTAAATTCCACTCCATATTGATTGACGAGTCCATGCAGGCCACTGAACCTGAGTGCATGGTTCCGGTAGGGATTTATTTAACCTGGGTCTTGTCTGGCTTCCATTATTGAATTTGTTATACTGATGCATAATTTTCACTTGTTCACCTACTGAGATCAAAATGAGATCTACTAATGCTTCCTTAAGATTATTTTTGGTTAGGTTATATTGTTACTTTAACTCAAATATATGAAATTTAATTGATGTTTGCCAGAGGTATAAATAATTACTTAATGTGGATTATTTTATCTTATGGTAACAGCAGCATGGTTAACACATTTGGTACATACTCATGGCTTAATTTGTTGAAAATAAAAAGCTTCTTATGTAGACTACAAGGAATGACAAAGAAATGAGGAAGATGGAAGCCTTTGTTTTATATATGCTATTCTGTGATAAATGAGATAATAAATAACTCCTCCAGTCTCTCTTGGTATTTAGTTGTATTTAGTATTTAACTGTATTTTGTCATTTGAAATTACTGTATTTTTTCAGGTTGTTCTTGGGGCCAAACAAGTTATCCTTGTAGGGGACCACTGTCAGTTGGGTCCAGTTGTAATGTGTAAGAAGGCCTCAAGGGCTGGCCTCTCCCAATCTCTTTTTGAAAGGCTGGTTGTTTTGGGCATACGGCCATTTCGCCTCACCGTCCAGTACCGTATGCACCCTCAACTGGCACAGTTTCCTTCCAACTTTTTCTATGAGGGGTCCCTTCAGAATGGTGTTGCTGATGGTAAGCTAAATCCATTTGTTTGCTCTCTCCAGCCTTTCCTAGGGAAACCCCTGCCCTGCCTTCCCTCCACTACATTATAGAAAAAAATGTAGTGGAGGGATAGGGGTTGCCCTGGGAAAGGCAGGAGCAAGCAGGTAAAGTAGGTTTTGTGTATATGAGGGGCTTAGACATCCAGCAAGTGTATATGAACATGTTAGATAGGAGTGAGTGGAGGCAAGTGGTTTTTATGATGGTGTGTTGTTGAGTGCAATCAAAGTAACATTTATGAAGGGATTCAGGGAAAGCAGTCGCCTCTGGCAAGACAGTGATGGTGAATGTGTTTCTTCTTTTTTAGGTTGCCCTACCTCGGTGGGAGATGGATGGTGTGTTAAAAAAAATTGATGAGGGCTGCTTGTATTGTGTAAATTTTGTTAAAAAAAAAAAATTAATGTACTACATGTAATTCCATCTTCAGCTAATTGTGCAATTTTCTCCCATCCACAGCTGATCGTACAATGAAAGGTGTAAGTTTTCCCTGGCCCCAAGCAGACAAACCTCAGTTCTTCTATGTTACAGCTGGTCAAGAAGAAATAGCTGGGTCGGGTACTTCTTACTTAAACCGAACAGAGGCATCCAGTGTGGAAAAATTAGTAACACGCTTCCTTAATTCTGGTGTGAAGCCAGAGCAGATTGGTGTTATTACGCCTTATGAAGGCCAGAGAGCTTACCTGGTTAGTAGAGCCTCATTCACCTATAACTTTTTTTCCTTAAACTAATAAAACTATTTTTTGCAGATCCACTGTGGATCCTGATTGTGGATAGGTTGTTCATTGGTCATCGCTCAATATTTTGGTTTCTTGCTGTCTTCACTTAAATAATGTGGTTGACACTTCTTACAGTATCTAAAAAAATGATTGTCTGATTCTGCATGTGCATAGAAATTAAATACTTTAATGACCTATTTGTTATTGCTGTGTACCTTACGACAACTCTGGGTGGTGATCGATCAGGCTGTTGGTGCTTAGAGCACCAACAGCCTGATCGATGAATCATAGCCTAGCTGATCAGGAACTGACTCGAGAAAGTTTTCATGTTCCTACATAACTAGATTCAGAAGCTTGTTGGTAATTTCCCTTATACTTGATAGGAGGGTGCTGAAAGGTCAAGGACCTGTTATGCTTATCAAGTTCTTTCTTAGTATACTCATTGTGCCTCTTTGTTTTTTTATTGGAGGTATTTTTACACTTTCTGCCAGATCTCTTGCTTTAATATGGAGTGATTTCATCCTACATAAATGGATATGGGTAGGAGAGGAGGAAATGATAAGAGAAAAATTTTGTAAGGGTAAAGTTTTGCTGTTTTTGCAACTGCTGTTGTGAGTATAGGTCGGGGTTTTGAGACTAAATTTTGAGCCAAAAAGTTGGGGGTTGACTTATTCATGGGTAATACATTTAAGGAAATTCAAAATTATTATATGTAATGGGCTTACCAAACACTTGATTCCTTATTCTTTGATATATCGAGTGTAAAACCACACTTGGAAACTATTCCACTTTTAACATTAAATAAATTTTATAATAGCCCATAATTCCATTTGTGCCATCCCTTTTCCTCAAGTTTGTTTATAAGCAAAAAAGCTGATTGAGTTGCCAGATTAGCTACTGTTCCAGTCGTTAAGACTAACTGATAAATGACCATTTAAGATTAACCAATAACTAATAAAATCCATCAAAATCACTCCTGGATGTTTTCAGCACCAAATGACTCCTCCCAGTCTTTTCAATTTAGGGAGTTACTGTTCCCACATCTTCCCCATGGTCACCAGCTCAGGGTAGGGGGTATTTTCAGGCATCCCTCTCCCCCCCAAGGTCTTTACTCCCATGGCTGCCATCCTGAGGATGAAGGCCCATCTAGGGCAATCTACCCACTGTCTCCATGGTCTACCAATCAATCTTCCCATGACTTCCAGCCAGGTGCTGGGGCCTCCTATCCAGGCAACCCACCACATCCTCTTGTACCTACCAACTGCTCACAGGTACTAGATATGAATAACTGTCCCAGCTGTTATCCCTATCTACCAAACAAACAAAAACATTCCCACCCCAATTGGAGGAGGACTTGTCCGTCTTTATCTCTCATCTTTACTTGTTTCATATCTATATCCAAGGATGATCTGACCTCTCAGCTTTACTTCTCTCGTCCAGATTCGGTGAGCATCTGTCCATCTTTATCACAGCTATATTTCTTTCCTTATCCAGGGTAGAGGAGGAGTAAATTAACAAATTCTCATCAGAAATTTGAATACATATGATACTCCATGTTGTTTTTATCAACCTGATTTTTTTTTCATTCTATTGTTTTAATTTGTACAAGTTACATATATATCTGCAGATGGTCACCACTCAGTTATTAGTATCATAATTTATATAGTATTCCTCACAGTTATTCAGTGGCTCATTGTCATAAGTAGAAAAAAAAATTAAACAAAACAAAGTATACATTTCTCATAGCAAAAACTTGATGTCTGCTGATTGCCTACACCCACATACACACAGAATAGATAATAGAATAATGAGAATAGAAAATGATTTCCAATTACCTTCAAAAATAAAAGGAGAAAAAATAGGTTATTGCTGTAAAATGTAAAAAAAAAAGTGTTGTGTATTTAATGGTTACAAAGCTGATAGTTTTATTTTGGTATATTGAGGGGTTTAAGATTAGCTCGAGAATTAGTATGAAAAAGCTGTTGGTTTTTTCTTGTGCTGTAATATTTTGATGATGTATCCAGAGAGAGCTGGTTTGGGAAGAAACTGTGATCTGATTTTTTTTTATAGAAGCATGAAATGAGAAGGATATTAGAAAATATGCATCTTTTTATTTAAAATTATTTCTTTTGTTTCATGTTTTAAATTAGAATATTGTATATAGTTTATAGTATATTGTAATGTAAAAAACAAAATTCTAGGTTCAGTACATGCAGTATCAAGGGCCTTTAAACCAGAAGTTGTACCAGCGGTTAGAGGTTGCAAGTGTGGACGCTTTTCAAGGACGGGAGAAGGACTTCATCATCATGTCATGTGTGCGGTCCAATGAACATCAGGGAATTGGGTTTCTGTCGGACCCTAGAAGGCTTAATGTGGCCCTCACTCGAGCTCGTTATGGCATCATTATTGTGGGCAATCCCAAAGTTCTCTCAAAGGTGACCTTATTTTGTATATGATCAAATACTGTGCATAGTAGATCAGGTGACTGTATAATACTTTGTTGCATAAAATATGGACTCTTCTTTACAACCCGAATTTAGAAATAAGCAAGAAAATAAAATTATATGATAATATAGGTTGCAAAGATATCTTTAATAAAAATATTTATTTTAAACTTGAATTTGTAGCTTTACATTAATGAGACAGATGAAGAAGTACTTTATATATTCAGAATGAATACATAAGAGATATCCCTCTTCAGCAGCAAGGCTTGTGGAATCATCTACTACATCATTTCAAAGAAAAGAAGGTTTTGGTGGAAGGTCCACTAAACAATCTTAAGGAATCTATGATGCAGTTCAGCAAACCTAAAAGACTAATAAATGCTACCAACCCAGGTTCTCATTTCATGAATACTGCTATGTATGATGCACGAGAAGCTATGATACCAGGTTCCATGTATGATCGCTCTGGTCCTATCAATGGCTCTGCACCTGCAGCCTCACCATATTTTAGAGGTAAGGTAATAAGTTGTCCTATTTGTGTATGTGAATGTTTCTATTGTCCTTTGTTTGCATATTTAGTAAAAAAGAAAAATAGATTATATGTATATATATATGTACTTCAGTTGCTATGTGATCTGTATTTTTTAAGCCTAGCCCCCCTCTATCTCAGTGCACACTAAAGAAATAGTACAGAGTGGTGATAAAATTCTAATGCAGTTTAATATAATATAAAAATATAGAAGGGCCCAGGTTATATGGCAGGTTAGGTTCCAGGTTACTGCCAGAAAGTGGACATCGCCGGAAAGCAGTCATTTTTTTTCCACTTATAAATGCATATAAATGCCAGATAACAAATTGACACAAATACATGTATATCACCCTGCCTCGGTGGGAGACGGCCGACTTGTTGAAAATAAAATAAATGTATATGTAAAGTTAGTAGAGCTAGGCAAGAAAAAGTAAAATACACACAGTACATTCATTACTTACTTTAAAATATTTGTAGTCTTAATGTAGGGCGAGATGTGAATAGCATTTATTGTAAGATAACGTGTGGGAGGTAAAAAATGCTTCTTGACATGCTTTATCGGGTGTGGGTTCTATATTCACGTTTTGTGTTCCTAGATGGGCCTCACATGTGTCATCTGTGTTCCCATGAATGACTCTTGAGGTTCCTGAAAGCTAACATTAGACTTATCGGATGGGCGTTGAATGCAGAGATTATTCAGTGATGTTCGCCTGAGGCGATAAGCTTGAAACTATACTCACCCTGAGGTCCTCCTTATGGGAGGTTGGCAGCATTTGTTCCCAAGCCTATAATGTTTCCTGTCTTTGCCATTCCTTGATTTTCACAACTGCATTTGCTGGGGTTAAATTTTAATAGCCATCTGCAGCTTATCCACATCTGTTTGTAGCCTTTGCTGGTCTACTACTGTTTATTTTCTCATTAGTGTCACATTATCCATGAACAGGGATACCTTTGAGTTAAGAAATAATACAGTGGAACATCTACTTACAAGTTTAATCTGTTCCGTGACCTTGCTCGCATCTGGATTTGCTCGTTTGCAAAGTCAATTTTCCTCATTTAAATTAACTGAAATGGAATTAATCCATTCCCGTGGAATTCCAGGAACGACAAAATACTTCACTAATTTCCCTAATATCAACTATGGCTTATTTATCTATCACAATTCATCTAATATGATATAATAAACAATACACATAACACAGAAACCTGATACATACTCTAGAATGAATAAAATATATCATTCATGTAGTGGTGTCAGCGGCTGACGAGAGCTTGTCTGGAGAGAGGACAAAATGCTCATTGAATAATTTCGCTAATGTCAGCTCTACGGCTTATTTATCAACAGCAGACTGTCGTTTAACATGGTAGTTACGTTCCCGAAAATGCCATGTTAGACAAAACCGTGTTAGATAAACTGAAGAACTTGCGGGAAAAATAGGGTTATTTTCCTGGGAACCCCTAAAAAGCCAGACAACTTTTTTTTTTAGACCTCCAGATCTTACAAAATAAAAGTGAATATGTAATTGTAGTGCATTGTCGTGATGTATTCCTGCTTAACCCTTTCAGGGTCGACAGACCCTCTCCTAAACTTGTTCTCAGGGTCGGAAATTTTTCAGAAAAAAAAAGAGAAAATTATTTTTCTTGTGAAATGATAGAGAATCTTTTCCCGATAATAATGACACCAAAATTATGAAATTTGATGGAAAATTCATGGAATTATGCTCTTGCGAAGTTAGCGGTCTCAACGATGTTTACACATCGGCGATTTCGCCCACTTTAAGCCCTGTTTTCGGCCAATTCCAATGTACCAGTCGACAAAAATCATAACTATTTCGCTAGAACTCCATTTTTTCTATCGAACGAGTACAAGAAACAACTCGTTTACTGACTTCAACTATCCAATAAAGTGGTCAGAAATTGGCAATTTTGCCAATTTCACACAAATTTCAAAAAATGCCAATTTCCAAATAGGGTCCAGAATAAACAAGACAGACATTCCTGGCACTAAAATAATTTTTTTTCTGTTCATTAGTCACATCCCCAGGCCTCTCATATTTCTTTTTCTTTCCACTTTGAATTTTTATTCTCACGAAAAAATAGAAGATTTACTGTTATGCAGATTACTGCATTAGTGTAGAAATGGTATAAATAATATCAGCACACTTGGAAAAGAATATTAGACTCGCCAGTTGATGTATATTGGATGCGTGGCATGATTTGTTTACTTTTGAACTTGGGCAAAAATTGAACATTTCTGCTACTTTGAGTTCAATTTCAAGGTACTATTCATTGTGAAACCAGTCAAAATTTAATCAATTTCTGTAATATGTCTTCGATTCTATAAATTGAGACCTGGAAAACTAGAATACAACCATAAATAGCATACGAAAATACACTGCAAAGCCGATGTTTTAAAGCAAAAATACGGTCGGAGTTTTTTTTTTCATTATGCACTGTGTGCTGCAGGATTTTTTTTATACTGTGCACACTGACCACATAGACCCATTCTTTCATATGTAGGCCTACCAGCTTTCTCTCGCTAGATTTGAAGGCGCTAGAATTTATGTGTACTAATACAGCACCAACCTTGGCATGCAAACCGTACTAGTACGACACCAACCCTGAAAGGGTTAAGACTGCATTAGAAATAATAGTATTTCTTACCTTAAATTGTGGGTAATGGTGTTTTTGGATGATTGTGAAGAGAGTGGATATGGATGGTGTGGCCCTACTGGGCTGAGGTGGATGGTTGTTGGTTGTCAGCAGAAGTGAATGGTAGAGGTTCTGGTACTGAAGTCAGTGGTTGTATTGGAGTGTGCATAGATTCTGTAATGGATCTCTGGGCTTTTTTACCCTGCAGTGCATTATACAGCATCATCAGCTGGTCTAGACCCCATTTCAAAGCACTGCTTTTAAATTTGTTATTGTATAATTATACTATTACTATCAATAAATAATATGTACCCATCATATTTATTCCAGAATGTTAGGTATAACATAAAAAACGTAGAAGCATGATAAATATGCACAAATTAATAAAAATAACCTATAGGGAGGTATTGAAGAGTAGGCGGGGGCTTTGAGAGGGAGAAGGCGTGAGCAGTCTCTCTGTTACTCATGGACCACCGTGGCGTGTGGAGGTGTGAGCTCAATGCACTATAAAATATTGTACAGTGGATCCCCGGTTAACGATATTTTTTCAATCCAGAAGTATGTTCAGGTGCCAGTACTGACCGAATTTGTTCCCATAAGGAATATTGTGAAGTAGATTAGTCCATTTCAGACCCCCAAACATACACGTACAAACGCACTTACATAAATACACTTACATAAGTGTTGAATGATGATGAAAGTATTTTCTTTTTGGGGATTTTCTTTCTTTTTTGGGTCACTTACATAATTGGTCGCATTCGGAGGTGATCGTTATGCGGGGGTCCACTGTATAATAATACTATTACTTACAGGTAGTAGGTTGGTAGACAGCAACCGCTCAGGGAGGTACTACCGTCCTGCCAAGTGAGTGTAAAACGGAAGCCTGTAATTGTTTTACATGATGGTAGGATTGCTGGTGTCCTTTTTTCTGTCTCATGAACATGCAAGATTTCAGGTATGTCTTGCTACTTCTACTTACACTTAGGTCACACTACACATACATGTACAAGCACATATATACACATCCCTCTGGGTTTTCGTCTATTTACTTTCTAGTTCTTATTCTTGTTTATTTCCTCTTATCTCCATGGGGAAGTGGAACAGAATTCTTCCTCTGTAAGCTATGCGTGTTGTAAGAGGTGACTAAAATGCCGGGAGCAAGGGGCTAGTAACCCCTTCTCCTGTATATATTACTAAATGTAAAAGGAGAAACTTTCGTTTTTCCTTTTGGGCCACCCTGCCTCGGTGGGATGTGGCTGGTGTGTTGAAAGAAAGAATAAGAATTAATAATAATAATGAGTGAACTTCATTTCCCTAAATTAATAATAACAGTAATAATAATTATGGTAGTAGGTTGGTAGACAGCAACCACCCAAGGAGGTACTACCGTCCTGCCAAGTGAGTGTAAAACGAGAGCCTGTAATTGTTTTACATGATGGTAGGATTGCTGATGTCTTTTGTGGTAGGATTGCTGGTGTCTTTTGTCTGTTTCATACACATGCAAGATTTCAGGTATGTCTTGCTACTTCTACTTACACTTAGGTCACACTACACATACATGTACAAGCATATATATACACGCCCCTCTGGGTTTTCTTCTATTTTCTTTCTAGTTCTTGTTCTTGTTTATTTCCTCTTACCTCCATGGGGAAGTGGAACAGAATTCTTTCTCCGTAAGCCATGCGTGTTGTAAGAGGCGACTAAAATGCAAGGAGCAAGGGGCTAGTGACCACTTCTCCTGTATACTATATTACTAAATGTAAAAGGAGAAACTTTCGTTTTTTCTTTTTGGGCCACCCCGCCTCGGTGGGATTTGGCCGGTGTGTTGAAAGAAAGAAAGAAATAATAGTAATAATGAGGAACTTCAGAACGTTGCCACAAGTTGGTGCAGTGCACTGTTTACCTCGCTGTGGAAGCATTTCTCTCGTGTTTTGCTTACATTTTGTGCAGTTATTTTGTCAATTTTTTTTTTCTAACCATGGGTGTCCTAAGAAAGTAAGTGGTAAGGACAGTGCTGAAAAGAAAAAAGAGGATGATGTCTATTGAATTTAAGCATGAAATCATTGATAAACGTGAATGAGGTGTGCTGGTTGTTGTGGAGTTTGCGAGGCAGTACGAGCGTAATACTTCTACTACGCTGGAACAGATTAATGGCATTTCAATTAATTTAGCCCTTTCAGGGTCGGCAGGCCCTCTCCCAAACCTGTTCTCAGGGTCGGAAAATATTTGAAAAAAAAAAAAAAAAAATTGCCATCAATACTTACTGAGATGTGGAGGCGTGAAGTTGACAAAGTGAATCATATACGGCAAAATTGCCATATGCGGTTCACTTTTTTCTATTATTTTTTAATTTTTTTTTTTCAAGTAACTTTTATGGCCTGTGAGACCAATATGAGCACTTTCTATACTACACAATAACTGCACAAACACTGTTGTCACTATATTGTTTACAAAATGTGTTTACACAAACAAACAATATAAAATGTTGTTTATTACTATTTTTCTATATTTTATACACACACATACTGTCACAGGACATGTTTCTAGAAGTTCTGCAGCCTGTGGAAGTCTTTGAAACATGGTGTCATGCACAGTGGTGTTTTACACTCCTCACACACAAAACGAGTATCTTTACGTTGTTTTAGGGTTTTTTTTTTTTTTTATGTGCACAGACGTAATACCTCTTCTGAGCCTTTTTCTTGAAAGCAGTAGCAGGCAGTTTTGTTAGGAAGTGATCACCATGTTTCAGACGCGAAGTTAGTTGTTGATAATTTCGTGGGCGGTTTTCTATTGCAGGTGTTGTTCCTTGGTACTTGATTATTATTTTTCTGATGACAGACAAACAAAATTCGCCATATGGTGGTTTGTTTTTGGTCCTCGTCTTATACATATAAGCATTGAGCATGGAAATGTCCAGAATATGGAAAAAGAGTTTTATGTACCACTTATAACTCTTGCGAACACAATCAGCAAACCCAATCTGCATGTCACATTTGTCCACTGAATGCATATTGAGGGTGTAGTCAATCACAGCTGCAGGTTTTATAATGGGTACATTGTTCTCTCTATGCTGCCTGCCAGTGTCTGCCATTTTGTTAGGGTGAACCGATGACAACAGTGTGACATCTCGTTTGTCATGCCACCAAAATGCCATGATGTCATTGACAGCAAACACCTGCACTTCACCTCTACGAGTGCCAGCGTTGAACCTGGGCATATGTTTACGATTTGCATGCACTGTGCCACAAACATCTGTCATGTTCACTTGCAAGAAATCACTGAGTATGGGGCTTGTGTACCAGTTCTTTTTTTCTTTCAACACACCGGCCGTATCCCACCGAGGCGGGGTGGCCCAAAAGGAAAAACGAAAGTTTCTCCTTTTGCATTTAGTAATATATACAGGGGAAGGGAATGTATGAAAGTATAGTAGTACCAACACTCTTATATGGATGTGAAGCTTGGGTGGTAAATGCAGCAGCGAGGAGACGGTTGGAGGCAGTGGAGATGTCCTGTCTAAGGGCAATGTGTGGTGCAAATATTATGCAGAAAATTCGGAGTGTGGAAATTAGGAAAAGGTGTGGAGTTAATAAAAGTATTAGTCAGAGGGCAGAAGAGGGGTTGTTGAGGTGGTTTGGTCATTTAGAGAGAATGGATTAAGTAGAATGACATGGAAAGCATATAAATCTATAGGGGAAGGAAGGCGAGGTAGGGGTCGTCCTCGAAAGGGTTGGAGAGAGGGGGTAAAGGAGGTTTTGTGGGCGAGGGGCTTGGACTTCCAGCAAGCGTGCGTAAGCGGGTTAGCTAGGAGTGAATGGAGACGAATGGTACTTGGGACCTGACGATCTGTTGGAGTGTGAGCAGGGTAATATTTAGTGAAGGGATTCAGAGAAACCGGTTATTTTCATATAGTCGGACTTGAGTCCTGGAAATGGGAAGTACAGTGCCTGCACTTTAAAGGAGGGGTTTGGAATATTGGCAGTTTGGAGGGATATGTTGTGTATCTTTATACGTATATGCTTCTAAATTGTTGTATTCTGAGCACCTCTGCAAAAAGTGATAATGTGTGAGTGTGGTGAAAGTGTTGAATGATGATGAAAGTAT
This sequence comes from Cherax quadricarinatus, assembly GCF_038502225.1. Taxonomy (NCBI): domain Eukaryota; kingdom Metazoa; phylum Arthropoda; class Malacostraca; order Decapoda; family Parastacidae; genus Cherax; species Cherax quadricarinatus. Next base: position 32,143,828 of record NC_091299.1, read on the forward strand.
TTTTTTTGGGGGGATTTTCTTTCTTTTTTGGGTCACCCTGCCTCGGTGGGAGACGGCTGACTTGTTGAAAAAAAAAAAAAAGTGTGTGTAGTGTGACCTAAGTGTAAGTAGAAGTAGCAAGACATACCTGAAATCTTGCATGTTTATGAGACAGAAAAATGGACACCAGCAATCCTATCATCATATAAAACAATTACAGGCTTTCGTTTTACACTCACTTGGCAGGACGGTAGTACCTCCCTGGGCGGTTGCTGACTACCAACCTATTACCTTTATTGTGTACCAGTTATCAGTATGTAATATATGCCCCTTACCAAGATATGGTTCCATCATTGTTCTAACCACATCACCAGTGATACCCAGTAACTTCCTGGTATCTCGCAATGTATTACTTCCAGTGTACATAATTATATCCAATACAAGACCACTGTAGCAATCACAAAGAACAAACAACTTTATACCAAAGTGTTTCCTCTTGCTTGGTATGTACTTCTTGAATGAGAGTCTTCCTTTGAACAGAATCAAAGACTCATCAATAACAAGCTTCCTGAAGGGATAAAAATACATATTGAATTTCTGTTCAGATACACAAACACATTCCTAATCTTATATAACCTGTCGTTTCTGTCAGGCCTGGTTTTGTCTGAGAAGTGAAGCATATGTAATAGTAGCACAGATAGATTCACTCCTATTACATCAGTGAAACCTGGGGATGCAATCAGGTAGTCTGTTGACCAGTATGATTTGACACTGTGCTTATACACTTGTGGCATAAGCATTATTGTGGCAAACAAAAGATACATCTGAGCCACAGCTGTCTCCTTCCACTGGTGTAGGTGTAAGTTTGGTGAAAGTATTGTGTTTGTCATGGTGTACTTGAAGTATCTGTTGCTTTCTCTGACAATAATTTCCATCAGGGGTTCGTCAAAGAATAACTTGAAACATTCCAGCTCAGTGGCATTGTTCTCAAGTGTACAAGATGGCCATATTCCACTTGGACTTTCATCAAAGTGATGGGCATTGGGAACAAAATTGGCAGCATCCTGCCAATACCAGGTGCAGTCTGCTGGTGGGTACTGGATACTGATAGGTGGTTGTGGTTGTGGATGTTGGTGTGGTGGGTGGGTGGGGGATGGTGGCCTTCATTGTAGTTCTGCTGAGTCAGCGGCATGGGTGGCAGTATGGTCCACTGCTGGTGCATCTTGGCTGGCACCACCACTACCACCAACAGATGCATGCACATTTTCCATCCCAATTGCAACACTATCATCTTCATTTTCACTATCTGTTCCTGTTGTACAGCCACGGGATGTACTCCGAGATGTACTCCTTGCCTTTGGAATAGCATATAGCACACTACCAGAGTGCATATACCGTCGTATATACTGACACTTCACTGGAGAATATTCTACTTCACTCTCACTACTGGAACTGTTTTCAAGAGCTTGGAGTTCATGTTCACTATCACTATCATCACCATTGCTCACATCTGAGTCCTGGATATGGGAAAATAAGAGTTTCCTCTTTTGTTCTGGTACAACTGAACATAAACAAGACGGCCCAGCACGAGAGGTAGAAGGTTGAGGGTCGTCTGGGTTTTCCTCACTATTACCGGTATTATGGTCATTAGTTTCAGTCACAACGTCATCAAAACCTTGAAAGTCATCTTCACTGACACTTCCATCTGTATTAGAACTGTCACTGGGGAACAAAAGTGTCCCAGTTTGCTGAGGAGTGAGGAATTTCTTACCACAAGGCATGGTGTACTAAAATGGCATTCCCACAATGCACCACTGGGTTCCTGAATTTTTTCCTACCACGCACACTGACCACACAGACCCATTCTCTCACAACTAGGCCTACCAGCTGTTTCCCGCTTAATTTGAAGCCGCTAGAATATACACGTACTAGTACGGCACCAACCCTGGCGAGCAAGCCATACTAGTACGTCACCAACCCTGAAAGGGTTAAATGAGGAAAATTGATTTGATATACGAGCAAATTGAGTTATGAGCTAGGTCATGGAATGGATTGAACTCATAAGTCGAGGTTCCACTACATTTCATAAGAAAATTAAAAAATTTTTTTTTTTTTTTTTTTAATTCTTGGAATCTGTTGACAAGTTTCAGATTGGGGGATCTGGACCCTGAAGGGTTAAGGAGCATTAACAGTTAAAGGTTGAAGTTGATTACAAGAGGTATTCTTTGGTTACTGAATGGAAGTCGGTATTATAATATGTTGAATGAAATTGGTAAATTGGGTTTAATGCAGCCCAATAACAAGAGCCTCCATTCAAGAAAACACTCAGCCGTAAAACTTAAAATCAACCAAAAGAGACATTCTCCAGTTATTGTTTGGACTCCAATGATTCCAAGCTGCTTAACTATTTTAGTGTATTAGCAAATCTGCACTGATCATTTCCATAAGATGCATCAGCCATTAACTATTTGAGTTTTTCAAAGGATTCATAGTTAATATATATATGCCATGGAGGGGGGGAATATGCCATTTTAAAAGTTTAAAAATTGAATTAGCAAAATGACGCTTATTCCAATAATAATTCTAACCCTCTTCTCAGCTCGACCTTTATCTGTAAAGGCTTTTCATAAGTTATTACATGGAATTGAAATTTCAGGAATGGGCTGTATAATATTGACCAAAGGGCACCTGCATATCCTAATAGTTGCGTGAACTGTTCTCCCATTACAGTAAATAAACATGGAAAATTTGAAGCCTATTGGCTGAAGCATTCTGAAGTTATATGAGGAAGAAATAATAATTAAGAGAACCATTAAAAGTACCCTTGGGGTAAGCCTAATAACTGAACATTTCTTTCTTGTATTTTATCAGGTCCTCAGTTTGACATGTATGGGCGTGCACATGATTCCCTAGATTATATCAAGGCTGAACATAACCAGCCTGGCCTCAACAACTTACCAGTACCAGTGGGGATGTTCATGAATATGGCACACATCCCACCACGATTTTACCAACAACACCAACAGGCACTTGCACAAGCACGAGGTGGTCGAGGTGGTGCACGTGGAGGCAGAGCTGGATCAAGAAAACTTGGCAAGAACATGGGTGGGGCAAGTGCTCTTCAGCTCTCACAGCCTTTCAGTCAAGACCCTTCAATGCAGAGCTATTCTCAGCCTGGCCTCACACAGGGGCACTTGTCACAGGTATATTGAACTTTCCATATACAGTAGTATTTTCATTACATATTAGATATGATTGGCATAGAGAAATGGAAACCTAACTAGCCAGTGATACAAATAGTCCACTGTATAATGCCTCCCTCACATTAAGGAAATTGGGTAATGTGTTAGTGAGACTTGATTGTCATCACGTATGGTTAAAATTTGATATTAATAAAGTTATTTTGAACAGGGTATGTCTGGACCTGGCCTGAGTGGTTTCTCTCAAGGATTGTCACAGGCAGAATTGTCTCAAGATTCCTATATGGTAGACCAGTTCCAAAGCCAGACAGATGGTCTCCTCTCCCAAGACTCTACTTACCAGGGTGACCGTGCGTTCTTTACACCAGCATCACAAACGCACCATTTCTCACAGGTACTTCCAAGTTTTTAAATCCATGAATTTTTTTTTTTTTCAACATACCGGCCGTCTCCCACAGAAGCAGGGTGACCCAAAAAAGAAATGCACTTTCATCATTATTCAACACTCACCATCATTCACACATAATCACTGTCTTTGCGATGGTGCCCAGATATGACAGTTTAGATGTCACTCCAGCTGCTAATATCCCAAACCCCTCCTTTCAAGTGCAGGCATTGTACTTCCCACCTCCAGGACTCAAGTTGGGCTAACTGGTTTCCCTGAATCACTTCACAAAATATTACCCTGCTCACACTCCAACAGCTCATCAAGTCCCAAAAACTATTTGTCTCCATTCACTCCTATCTAGCATGCTCAGACATGCCTGGTGCATGTCCAGGCCCCTTGCACACAAAACTTCTTTTACCCCATCCCTCCATCCTTTCCTAGGACCACCCCTACCCCTCCTCCCTTCACTATGGGTTTATACTCCCTCCAAGTCATTCTATTTTGCTCCATCCTCTAAATGACCAAACCACCTCAATAACCCTGCTTCAGTTGTCTGTGTACAATGTATGGCCCTTGCCAAGGTATGGTTCCATCATTTTTCGAACAACTTCACCAGAAATGCCCTACATGCGTCTGGTATCGTCAAGTGTGTTTTTCCCGGTGTATACAATCACATCTAATACAAGACCACTCTCACAGTCACACATAACAAACAGTTTTATACCAAAGGGATGACGTTTGCTTGGTATATATTGTTTGAATGACAAGGGTCCCTTGAACAAAATCAAGGACTCGTCAACAACAATATTCTTGAAGGGATAAAAGTAGGCACTGAATTTCTGCTTCATATAGATAACCACTTCCCGGATTTTGTATAGAAGGTCATTCCTGTTGGGCCTATTCCTGTCTGAGAAGTGCAACATTCGTAACAACAGAATGAATCTGTTGCAGGGAAGGAGGTCATGGAAGACAGGAGTACTGATGAAGTGGTCTATGGCCCAGTAGTTACGTATATTGTTCTTATAGGTATGTGGCACAGCATGACAATGCTAAGGAATAAATACATTTCATCCGCTGTTGTATCTTTCCATCTGCGCAGCCGTGATGATTCCCCAACATCTGGTGTATTGTCCATGATGTAACGGTAATAATTGTTCGTCTGGGTCACTATCAAGTTCATTATAGGCTCGTCAAAGCATAACTGGAAAAAGTCTAACTCTGTAGGCTCATTCGTTGTGGGACATTCTGGCAGGATGCCACTTCCGCTCGCATCAAAATCAAAAGGCTCTGGCACGAATATACTTTGTGTCCAGTTGCACTCTCAGTCACATGGTGCACGGTGGACCTCTGGCATGGGGCGAGGGGGAGCATGAGGGGGGGGACAGGAGGGGTGGCAGCACATGGTTGAGGGGGTGCCGAGCGGTCCTTTGTCTGTCCACCCACCGCGCCATGTGGTCCAGGCACCATGCCACCCACCACTATTTCCTCCATCCCTGCATATTCACCTTCATTATCACTTTCACTATCAGTGGCAGGGGTTTTGGATCGTGACCTGCCACGACCCTTGCCTCTGATTGCACGTGGCACACTGCCTGAACGTTGGTAATGACGCCTAAAAGTACGCTTCACTGGTGAATAATGGTCACTGTCACTAGACGAATCCTCTAATGGCATAAAATCAATCTCATCATCACTTATATCACTTTCACTATCACTACTAAAACACCGGAAAAATGATAGTTTCCTCTTGCGTAGTTGCCTATGGGTAACACTCACCACCCCAGAAGTGCTTGGCCCAGGGTCTGGTGTGGCCACTGGTCAACCCAGAAGTGCTTGGCCCAGGGTCTGGTGTGGCCACACTGGCCACCCCAGAGGTGATGGGCTGAGGGTCATCTGGGTTATCATCTATATTTTCACTATTTCCTTGATTATTAGTAGCCACATCTGTGTCATATCCACTAAACTGACCTTCCATATCACTTTCCTCAAATAATAGTGTTAATATGACGAGGCGTGAGTGAATCACGAGGATGTGCCATGATGTTGACCCAAGATGGAGCTGAATGTAACTGGTCTTACCATGCGGTACCCAGGCGTCCCAGATTTTTTTTGATACTGCGCACACTGAGTGCGCACATCCATTCTCTCATGTCTAGGCGACTCAGGCCTATCGCTCCAATTTTGAAGGAATGAAAAATAAAACGTAAATATACATTTGGGTCAGTAGCGGTAAAAATGTATATATACGTTTGGACCATTTACGGGTTAAGTGCGACTGTGAAATAAGCCACCATGGGCCCAAAGAAAGTTCATAGTGCCAGCCCTTTGGTAAAGAAAGTGAGAAACATGATGGAATTTAATAAAGAAGTTATTGAAAAATGTGAGAGTGGTGTGTGGGTGCTGAAACTTGCCAGGATGTATGGGAAATCCAAATCAACAATCACTTCCATCCTGGCAAAGAAAAAACAAATCAAGGAAACTCATGTGGCAAAAGGGGTAAACATGTTAACGAAAAAGAGATCACATCAATGGAAGATGTGGAGTTGTTGTTGTGGAATGGATTTGTGCAATGTGGAGTAGGGTGCAAGCTTTTGCTAAGAAATATCACCCTGACCAAGCTGAAACAAGCCATATTTGCAACATGTTCAGTGACAAAACCTTGGCCCACTACAGGCAAATCTTAGAGGCACCAGAAACAGAGCTCTCTGGATAGATATTTTGTGTGACAGGGGTCCAGTGATTCTCAAGCTGGTCCTAGTGCCATTAAAAGACAAAGAAGGGAAGTAACTCCAGAGAGGGACTTGTTACCTGAAGTCATTATGGAGGGGGAATCCCCTTCCAAACAGTAACCCCCAACTCCCTCTCCCCTCCTCACCTTCTTCCATATGCCAACAAGTCTTCAATAAAGGTATGTAATGTTTATAATTTTTTTTTTTTTCAAACAAGTCGGCTGTCTCCCACGAAGGCAGGGTAACCCAAAAAGAAAGAAAATCCCCCCTAACAAATACTTTCATCATCTTTCAACACTTTCACCTCAATTACACATAATCACTGTCTTTGCAGAGGTGCCCAGATACAACTGTTTAGAAGCATATATAAAGATATATAACATACCCCTCTAAATTGCCAATATCCCAAACCTCTCCTTTAAAGTGCAGGCATTGTACTTCACATTTCCATACTCAAGTCTGACTATATAAAAATAACTGGTTTCCCTGTATTCTTTCACTAAGTATTACCTGCTCACGCTCCAACATCTTGTCAGGTCCCAAAAACCATTAGTCTCCATTCACTCCCATCTAACACACACACACATGCTTGCTGGAAGTCCAAGCCCCTCACCCACAAAACCTCCTTTACCCCTCCCTCCAACCTTTTCAAGGATGACCTCTACCCCACCTTCCTTCCCCTATAGATTTATACGCTCTCCAAGTCATTCTACTTTGATCCATTCTCTCTGAATGACCAAACCACCTCAACAACCCCTCTTCAGCCCTTTGTCTAATACTTTTAGTAACTCCACACCACCTAATTTCCACACTCCGAATTCTGTGCATAATGTTTATACCACACATTGCCCTTAGACAGGAAATCTCCACTGCCTCCAGACGCCTCCATAGATATGTTTTTTTTGTCTCCACAGATACCTCAACTCACCGCTCACCTTTTTTTCCTTCATCAATTCTGTGGTTAACCTCATCTTTCATAAACCATACCCCCGGCCGGGATTGAACCCGCGGTCATAGAGTCTCAAAACTCCAGCCCGTCGCGTTAGCCACTAGACCAGCGACGGGCTGGAGTTTTGAGACTATATGACCGCGGGTTCAATCCCGGCCGGGGGTATGGTTTATTTGCAATTGTGTCATTACGATTTCTTGACTCATCTTTCATAAACTGATCTGCTGACAAGTCAACTCACAAATGTCTGAAACATTCACCTCTTCCATACTCCCTCTCTCCAATGTGATACCCAATCTTTCTTCGTCTAAATCGTTTGATATCCTCATCACCTTACTCTTATCTATGTTCACTTTCAACTTTCTACCATTACACACCCTCTTGAACTCATCCACTATACATTTCAACTTTTCTTTAGAATCACCCATAAGCACAGTATCGTCAGTTAAAAGTAACTGTGTTAACTCCCATTTTGTATTTGATTCTCCATAATTTAATCCCACCCCTCTCCAACCCCATCTATAAATATATTAAACAACCATGGTGACATTACACATCCCTGTCTAAGACCTACTTTTAATGGGAAGTAATCTCCCTCTCTTCTACACACCCTAACCTGAGCCTCACTATCCTCATAAAAACTCTACTGCATTTAGTAACTTACTACCTATCCCATATACTTGCAACATCTGCCACATTGCTAACCTATCCACTCTATCATATTTTTTTTTTTTTTTTTTTTCAACAAGTCGGCCGTCTCCCACCGAGGCAGGGTGACCCAAAAAAGAAAGAAAATCCCCAAAAAGAAAATACTTTCATCATCATTCAACACTTTCACCACACTCGCACATTATCACTGTTTTTGCAGAGGTGCTCAGAATACAACAGTCTAGAAGCATACACATATAAAGATACACAACATATCCCTCCAAACTGCCAATATCCCAAACCCCTCCTTTAAAGTGCAGGCATTGTACTTCCCATTTCCAGGACTCAAGTCCGACTATATGAAAATAACCGGTTTCCCTGAATCCCTTCACTAAATATTACCCTGCTCACACTCCAACAGATCGTCAGGTCCCAAGTACCATTCGTCTCCATTCATTCCTATCTAACACGCTCACGCACGCTTGCTGGAAGTCCAAGCCCCTTGCCCACAAAACCTCCTTTACCCCCTCTCTCCAACCCTTTCGAGGACGACCCCTACCCCGCCTTCCTTCCCCTATAGATTTATATGCTTTCCATGTCATTCTACTTTGATCCATTCTCTCTAAATGACCAAACCACCTCAACAACCCCTCTTCTGCCCTCTGACTAATACTTTTATTAACTCCACACCTTCTCCTAATTTCCACACTCCGAATTTTCTGCATAATATTTACACCACACATTGCCCTTAAACAGGACATCTCCACTGCCTCCAACCGTCTCCTCGCTACTGCATTTACCACCCAAGCTTCACACCCATATAAGAGTGTTGGTACTACTATACTTTCATACATTCCCTTCTTTGCCTCCATAGATAACGTTTTTTGACTCCACATATACCTCAAAGCACCACTCACCTTTTTTCCCTCATCAATTCTATGATTAACCTCATCCTTCATAAATCCATCCGCCGACACGTCAACTCCCAAGTATCTGAAAACATTCACTTCTTCCATACTCCTCCTCCCCAATTTGATATCCAATTTTTCTTTATCTAAATCATTTGACACCCTCATCACCTTACTCTTTTCTATGTTCACTTTCAACTTTCTACCTTTACACACATTCCCAAACTCATCCACTAACCTTTGCAATTTTTCTTTAGAATCTCCCATAAGCACAGTATCATCAGCAAAAAGTAACTGTGTCAATTCCCATTTTGAATTTGATTCCCCAAAATTTAATCCCACCCCTCTCCCGAACACCCTAGTATTTACTTCCTTTACAACCCCATCTATAAATATATTAAACAACCATGGTGACATTACACATCCCTGTCTAAGACCTACTTTTACCGGGAAGTAGTCTCCCTCTCTTCTACACACCCTAACCTGAGCCTCACTATCCTCATAAAAACTCTTTACAGCATTTAATAACTTACCACCTATTCCATATACTTGCAACATCTGCCACATTGCTCCTCTATCCACTCTATCATATGCCTTTTCTAAATCCATAAATGCAATAAAAACTTCCCTACCTTTATCTAAATACTGTTCACATATATGCTTCAATGTAAACACTTGATCTACACATCCCCTACCCACTCTGAAACCTCCTTGCTCATCCGCAATCCTACATTCTGTCTTACCTCTAATTCTTTCAATTATAACCCTACCATACACTTTTCCTGGTATACTCAATAAGCTTATTCCTCTATAATTTTTACAGTCTCTTTTGTCCCCTTTCCCTTTATATAAAGGGACTATACATGCTCTCCGCCAATCCCTAGGTACCTTCCCCTCTTTCATACATTTATTAAACAAAAGTACCAACCACTCCAACACTATATCCCCCCCTGCTTTTAACATTTCTGTCATGATCCCATCAGTTCCAGCTGCTTTACCCCCTTTCATTTTACGTAATGCCTCACGTACCTCCCCCACACTTACATTCTGCTCTTCTTCACTCCTAAAAGATGGTATACCTCCCTGACCAGTGCATGAAATTACTGCCTCTGTTTCTTCCTTAACATTTAAAAGTTCCTCAAAATATTCTCGCCATCTACCCAATACCTCCATCTCCCCATCTACTAACTCCCCTACTCTGTTTTTAACTGACAAATCCATATTTTCCCTAGGCTTTCTTAACTTGTTTAACTCACTCCAAAATTTTTTCTTATTTTCTTATTTTTTCTTATTTTTTCTTATTTTTCTTATTTTCTTATTTTGTCTTTTCTAAATCCATAAATGCAATGAAAACTTCCCTCCCTTTATCTAAATACTGTTCACATACATGCTTCAATGTAAATACTTGATCTACACATCCCCTACCCACTCTAAAGCCTACTTGCTCATCTGCAATCCTCCTCTCTGTCTTACCTCTAATTCTTTCAATAATAACCCTGCCGTACACTTTTCCTGGTATACTCGGTAAACTACTACTACTATGAATAAACCAGCCATATCCCACCGTGGCAGGGTGGCCCAAAAAGGAAAACGAAAGTTCCTCTTTTTTAATTTAGTAATTTATAGAGGAGAAGGGGTTACTAGCCCCTTGCCCCTACTCGGTAAACTTCCCCTATAATTTTTACAATCTCTTTTGTCCCTCTTCCTTTTATATAAAGGAACTATACATGCTCTCTGCCATTCCCAAGGTACCTTTCCCTCTTTCATACATTTATTAAACAAAAATACCAACCACTCCAACACTATATATCCTCCCTGATTTAACCCCTAAATGGTTGAAATGTATATATGTTCTCTCGCCCAGCGTCCCAAATATTTTGAAAAAACAATTTTTATTTTTATAGAAATAAAGAGCACATTTTTTTAAGTGCCATAGGATAAAAAAAAAAATTTTAGGGTCAGCACTTACCACGATATGAAGCCGCGAAGTTGGCACTTGGCGATCACCTGATGGCAACATGGAGCACTGCCACTTACAGAAATTCTTCATTTTTTTTTTTCAACAAGTCGGCCGTCTCCCACCGAGGCAGGGTGACCCAAAAAAGAAAGAAAATCCCCAAAAAGAAAATACTTTCATCATCATTCAACACTTTCACCACACTCACAAATTATCACTGTTTTTGCAGAGGTGCTCAGAATACAACAGTTTAGAAGCATATACATATAAAGATACACAACATATCCCTCCAAACTGCCAATATCCCAAACCCCTCCTTTAAAGTGCAGGCATTGTACTTCCCGTTTTTTTTTTTTTCCAATTTTTTTTTTTTAATTTTCTTCGTTTTCATGATATGATAATTATGTTTTATAGTAAATCTTTTGATTTCAATGCCAATTGTTGTTTTTTATATTAATATTAACACACTGGCCGATTCCCACCAAGGCAGGGTGGCCCGAAAAAGAAAAACTTTCACCATCATTCACTCCATCACTGTCTTGCCAGAAGGGTGCTTTACACTACAGTTTTTAAACTGCAACATTAACACCCCTCCTTCAGAGTGCAGGCACTGTACTTCCCATCTCCAGGACTCAAATCTGGCCTGCCGGTTTCCCTGAATCCCTTCATAAATGCTACTTTGCTCACACTCCAACAGCAGAAGTATTAACCCTTTGAGGGTTTTGGTCGTACTAGTACGTCTTACGCGTAGGGGTTTTTGACGTACTAGTACTCATAAATTCTAGCGGCCTCAAATCTAGTGGGAGAAAGCTGGTAGGCCTTCATATGAAAGAATGGGTCTATGTGGTCAGTGTGCACAGTCTAAAAAAAATCCTGCAGCACACAGTGCATAATGAGAAAAAAAAAACTTTGACCATTTTTTTTTAATAAATCAGCGACTTTGCAGTGTATTTTCGTATGGTATTTATTGTTGTATTCTAGTTTTCTTGGTCTCATTTTATAGAATGGAAGACATATTACAGAAATTGAGATGATTTTGACTGGTTTTACAATGAAAGGTGCCTTGAAATTGAGTTCAAAGTAGCAGAAATGTTCGATTTTTACCAAACTTCAAAAGTAAACAAATCGTGCCAAGCGTGCAATACACGTCAACTGGTGAGTCTAATATTCTTTCACAAGTGCACCAATAATATTTATACCATTTTTTACACTAATGCAGTAGTCTGCATAACAGTAAATCTTATATTTTTTGTGAAAATAAAAATTCAAAGTGGAAAGCAAAAGAATATAAGAGGGGCCTTGAGACGTGACTAATGACTAGAGGAAATGTCATTTTAGTGCCAGGAATGTCTTTCTTGTTTATTTTGGACCCTATTCGGAAATTGGCATGTTTTGAAATTTGTGTGAAATTGACAAAATTGCTAAATTCTGACCACTGTACTGGATAGTTGAATTTCATAAATGGGTGGTTTCTTGCACCCATTCGATAGAAAAAATGGAGTTCTAGCGAAATATTCATGTTTTTTGTCGACTAGTACAGTGAAATTGGCCGAAAATGGGGCTCAAAGTGGGCAAAATCGCCGATGCGTAAACATCGCCGAGACCGCTAACTTTGCGAGAGCATAATTCCGTAAGTTTTCTATCAAATTTCAAACTTTTGGTGTCTTTATGATCGGGAAAAGATTCTCTATCTTTTCATAAGAGAAAATAATTTTTTTTTTTTTAAATTTGGCCGACCCTGAGAACGAGTTTCGGAGAGGGCCTGTCGACCCTCAAAGGGTTAATGGAGTGGTAGGGCAAATTTCTGTGTGCGCTTAACCAAAAATAAAAAAATTATGGAACTTGAGTTATATATGCCGAAAAATAGCTTAACTCTTTGGCAACACAATGGTACCAGAATGAATGTTCTACGACGTTTCTACAAGAAATTATAGTCATTTATATCAGGTATGGTGACGGCGATGTGTGTAGCGAGTCTGCTCACAGCCCATGTATTTTTTGGAATTTTTTCCTTGTTTTTTTATCACTTTCTTGCATTATTCTTTCTAATATAATAACTGACTATTTGGCATCATAAAACAGTAGGCAGAGCTTATCCGTAGACTTAGAGACAACCAGGAACTATCTGGGAACACTCGGCGGTGTTCCCGCTCCAGAGAGTGCCAGGAGAAATTACTTCATTATTACGCTTATGTCAGCTTATATATCAACTCTACGGCTTATTTATCTATCAGAATTGATCTAATATGATATAATAAACACTATAAATAACATACAAACATGTTATATACTCTAGACTGAATAAAATAAGCCATAATACAGCGAGAGTCCACCAGAAATATTTCGATGTAAATGAGTTACTGCTTGTCTCCATGTCGTATTCTTTGGTCTTGTGATAGAAAACGGTGTTTTGAAGAGGATAACTGCACTAGAACATCGGTTTACTAAGAAATACACCCAAACAAACGCGATTTTTGTGAATTTTTTTTTTTTTTTTTTTTTTTTGAGATGGGGGGCCAGCTGGCGCTCCCGGCCGATATCTCGCAAGTAACTTATTCACCTAAATTCCATAATTCTTCCTTTATTACTTAATTAAATGGAATAATATTCACAGAAATTGTAGAATAATGATTTATCTATTTTGCCCCATTTCATTTTTGGAAATATTCCAAATACTTTTGGAGTTGTGTGGGAGTAAAGGGCAGATTTTTTGCAACATTCGAGGAACTAAAACTATTTTTTTTTGTGAAATAAAGATAAGTTATTTAGAGGAAAGGTTCTGGGGTAAATTCGTATAAGCATTGTTCTCTCGGCACCAACTGTCCAAACAACATTACGTAGTCCCATATAGGAATAAATTTGGGCACAAGGGCATTTTTAGTAAATCAGTCTTTTCTCAGTTGTTCTTTGAGGTATATTTTTGATAAATATTTTCAAGAAAGAGTGAAAACACTTTGTCTTGGGCACCAAAACTGGAGGAAATCGGACGGTAAACAACAGAGCTACAAATTTTTCCCTACCGCTCCCTTAAAATCCATTTGTCTCCATTCACTCCTATCAAACACGCTCACGCATGCCTGCTGGAAGTCCAAGCCCCTCGCACACAAAACCTCCTTTACCCCCTCCCTCCAACCTTTCCTAGGCCGACCACTACCCCGCCTTCCTTCGACTACAGACTGATACCCTCTTGAAGTCATTCTGTTTCGCTCCATTCTCTCTACATATCCGAACCACCTCAACAATCCTTCCTCGGCCCTCTGGACAACAGTTTTGGTAATCCCGCACCTCCTCCTAACTTCCAAACTACAAATTCTCTGCATTATATTCACACCCCACATTGCCCTCAGACATGACATCTCCACTGCCTCCAGCCTTCTCCTCGCTGCAACATTCATCACCCATGCTTCACACCCATATAAGAGCGTTGGTAAAACTATACTCTCATACATTCCCCTCTTTGCCTCCAAGGACAAAGTTCTTTGTCTCCACAGACTCCTAAGTGCACTGCTCACCCTTTTCCCCTCATCAATTCTATGATTCACCTCATCTTTCATAGATCCATCCGTTGACACGTCCACTCCCAAATATCTGAATACATTCACCTCCTCCATACTCTCTCCCTCCAATCTGATATCCAATCTTTCATCACCTAATCTTTTTGTTATCCTCATAACCTTATTCTTTCCTGTATTCACTTTTAATTTTCTTCTTTTGCATACCCTACCAAATTCATCCACCAACCTCTGCAACTTCTCTTCAGAATCTCCCAAGAGCACAGTGTCATCAGCAAAGAGCAACTGTGACAACTCCCACTTTGTGTGATTCTTTATCTTTTAACTCCACGCCTCTTGCCAAGACCCTCGCATTTACTTCTCTTACAGCCCCATCTATAAATATATTAAACAACCACGGTGACATCACACATCCTTGTCTAAGGCCTACTTTTACTGGGAAATAATCTCCCTCTTTCTTACATATTCTAACTTGAGCCTCACTATCCTCGTAAAAACTCTTCACTGCTTTCAGTAACCTACCTCCTACACCATACACCTGCAACATCTGCCACATTACCCCCCTATCCACCCTGTCATATGCCTTTTCCAAATCCATAAATGCCACAAAAACCTCTTTAGCCTTATCTAAATACTGTTCAATTATTTGTTTCACTGTAAACACCTGGTCCACACATCCCCTTCCTTTCCTAAAGCCACCTTGTTCATCTGCTATCCTATTCTCTGTCTTACTCTTAATTCTTTCAATAATAACTCTACCACACACTTTACCAGGTATACTCAACAGACTTATCCCCCTATAATTTTTGCACTCTCTTTTGTCCCCTTTGCCTTTGTACAAAGGAACTATGCATGCTCTCTGCCAATCCCTAGGTATCTTACCCTCTTCCATACATTTATTAAATAATTGCACCAACCACTCCAAAACTATATCCCCACCTGCTTTTAACATTTCTATCTTTATCCCATCAATCCCGGATGCTTTACCCCCTTTCATTTTACCTACTGCCTCACGAACTTCCCCCACACTTACAACTGGCTCTTCCTCACTCCTACAAGATTTTATTCCTAATTGCCCTATACACGAAATCACAGCTTCCCTATCAACATTTAACAATTCCTCAAAATATTACCTCCTTCTTCCCAATACCTCTAAATCTCCATTTAATAACTCTCCTCTCCTATTTTTAACTGACAAATCCATTTGTTCTCTAGGCTTCCTTAACTTGTTAATCTCACTCCAAAACTTTCTTATTTTTAACAAAATTTGTTGATAACATCTCACCCACTCATTCATTTGCTCTCTTTTTACATTGCTTCACCACTCTTAACCTCTCTCTTTTTCTCCATATACTCTTCCCTCCTTGCATCACTTCTACTTTGTAAAAACTTCTCATATGCTAACTTTTTCTCCCTTACTACTCTCTTTACATCATCATTCCACCAATCGCTCCTCTTCCCTCCCGCACCCACTTTCTTGTAACCACAAACTTCTGCTGAACACTCTAACACTACATTTTTAAACCTACCCCATACCTCTTCGACCCCATTGCCTATGCTCTCATTAGCCCATCTATCCTCCAATAGCTGTTTATATCTTACCCTAACTGCCCCCTCTTTTAGTTTATAAACCTTCACCTCTCTCTTCCCTGATGCTTCTATTCTCCTTGTATCCCATCTACCTTTCACTCTTAGTGTAGCTAAAAAGTGACCTGATATATCTGTGGCCCCTCTATAAACATGTACATCCTGAAGTCTACTCAACAGTCTTTTATCTACCAATACATAATCCAACAAACTACTGTCATTTCGCCCTACATCATATCTTGTATACTTATTTATCCCCCTTTTTTTTTAAATATGTATTACCTATAACTAAACCCCTTTCTATACAAAGTTCAATCAAAGGGCTCCCATTATCATTTACACCTGGCACCCCAAACTTACCTACCACACCCTCTCTAAAAGTTTCTCCTACTTTAGCATTCAGGTCCCCTACCACAACTACTCTCTCACGTGGTTCAAAGGTTCCTATACATTCACTTAACATCTCCCAAAATCTCTCTCTCTCTCCTCTACATTCCTCTCTTCTCTAGGTGCATACACGCTTATTATGATCCACTTTTTGCATCCAACCTTTACTTTAATCCACATAATCCTTGAATTTACACATTCATATTCTCTTTTCTCCTTCCATAACTGATCCTTCATCATTACTGCTACCCCTTCCTTGGCTCTAACTCTCTGATACTCCAGATTTAATCCCATTTATTTCCCCCCACCGAAACTCCCCTACCCCCTTCAGCTTTGTTTCGCTTAGGGCCAGGACATCCAACTTCTTTTCATTCATAACATCAACAATCATCTGTTTCTTGTCATCCGTACTACATCCGCCCACATTCAGGCATCCCAGTTTTATAAAGTTTATCTTCTTCTCTTTTTTAGTAAATGTCTACAGGAGAAGGGGTTACTGTCCCATCGCTCCCGGCATTTTAGTCGCCTCATACGACATGCATGGCTTACGGAGGAAAGATTCTTTTCCACTTCCCCATGGACAATAGAAGAAATAAATTAGAACAAGAGCTATTTAATAAAGTTGGTAGAATTACTGACAATATGTAAAGTAAAAGGACACAAGTGCAACTAATGTGACATTTTATTGTGGCAACGTTTCGCTCTCCAGGAGCTTTATCAAGCCATTACAAACAATACATGGACACAGAAGGTATATGTAGGCTCAGAGTGAGGTGCAATACTAGTGGTAGTAGTAGTAGCAGTGACAAAAGTTGTTGTTGTAGTAGTAATACAATATGGTAGAGCAATTAATTCGTACATGAGAAGATTAACAACAGAAGATCAAACTCAATCGCAAACTTCAGTACCTCTGCACTAACAGTCAATGGAAGGAAATGGGACGTGAATCCCTGATAAACAGCTTATCGTCATGCACCTTAACTGACTACGAGAAACAAGCACTGAGTCTGGGACTCAAATTTACCACCAACATATGCAAACCTAACTATCAACTCAATCTAGTTACCAGGAACCATAGACACAGTGACAGCAACTTCCAGAAGGGTTATATACAGGGCCTTCTCACTGCAGCTTTATGTGAACCACCACCTTCTAATCTTCCTAGACAATACATCACTGCCCTTAAGGACCTCACCAACAACCCCAGCATTATTGTCACCACCGCCGACAAAGGAGGTGGAGTCGTCATACTCAACACCAGTGACTACAACACTAAAATGATGGACCTTTTGAATGATCAATCTACTTACGAACCCATCAGCACTCAACAGTGGGAGACGCTCGCCAAAGATTTTCTATACAAAACCAGACAAATACTCAAATGCACTAGAGAAGGGAAGAAACTTCTGTACTTGTTACCAAGCAACCCTAAACCAGCACACATGTATGGTTTACCCAAGACCCATTAACACAATATTGCTCTCAGACCAATCACGTCAGGAATAGGCAGTGCTCCACACAAACTAGCTGGAGTTCTTGCCAAACATCTTTCCTGCCTTCTGGGGACCACAGCCCTGCTCATCTTAAACACTCAGGCGACCTTCTCAACCGCATCCGAAACCTCTCCATCCGTAACAAGAAACTAAGCAGTTTGGACGTGACTTCCCTCTTCACAAAAGTATCTACCACAAGAGCCATCGAGGTTCTACGACGTAAAGTCAATCAGGACCTTAATCTTCCTCTACCTCCCGGAGATTTTGTTGACTTGATTGAACTCTGTGTTAATTTCAACTGTTTTTCTTTCAATAACAAGCTCTACAAACAAATCTACGGCATGGGAATGGGGTCCCCCATCAGTGCCGTCCTAGCCAACTTATACATGGAACACCTAGAGTCCGAACACTTCGCCAACATCATCCCTTCAAGCGTCACTTGGTTACGTTACGTGGACGACGTCCTCGTAATAACTCCCAAACTTTTTGATGTACGGAATCTTCAGGCAAGGCTCAACGCAGTTGAACCGGTGATCCAGTTTACACTAGAAGAAGAGTCCAATGACAAGCTACCTTTCCTCGACATCCTCATTCACAAAGTAGACAACAACCTAAGATTTCAAGATTATCGGAAACCTACCAATAAAAATGATCTCACACACTTCTATTCCAGTCAAGATACCAAGACCAAAAGAGGCATCATCATCGGGTTTTTCCTAAGAACATACCGAATTTGTAGTCCTGAGTTTCTTGACGAGGAATGTTCATACATTCACCAAACATTCACTGAGTTACATTTTCCTTCCTTTTTCATCAAAGACTGCAAGAAAAGAGCTCTTCAGATCATTAATTCTCCACGCACCAACACCACTCCCAACAAAGTTAGAATTCTTCCCAACACCCAGGTTGCACTGAATGTTTCTAAAGTACTTTCACAAGCTAACACCAGAGTCGCCATCGCTTTTAGCACTTAATAAAGGATCTAACCAGGACAAAATCAAAGCACCACGAACCAGTCGACGCAGGAGTTTACACTATACCCTGTGGAGGCTGTGACAAGATTTACGTAGGTGAAACAGCAAGAAACCTCGACACCCGCCTCAATGAACACATTTACTCATGTAGGAACGATAACTTGAACAACGCCTGTGTACAACGAAATTCCACCAATCATCTCATGAAATTCAGGGACGCCCAATTAGTGATCAAAGAAACTAATTTCCGCAGACACAAGTGCCTCGAATCAGCACTGATCGCTGTTTCGAATACAGTTAAAACAACGGCAGCTTCACCGTCTCTGAAGTCTTAGCAAGAATCCTCCTGAAAACAGTAAACCCTGCCATCACATCGTCTCCTGTTATACTACACAAAGCACATTACGGAAATCAGGCTGCCTCTATCCAGTCTATATTTGTCCAACCTATTTTTATGTTACCCAAGTAATAGCTTTTATATCCTTTTACTCATGTACAAATTAATTGCTCTACCATATTGTATTACTACTACTACTACAACTTTTGTCACTACTACTACTACTACAACTTTTGTCACTACTACTACTACTACTACTACTAATATTACTACTACTACTACTATTACTAATATTATTACTACTACTACTACTACTACTAATATTGCTACTACTACTACTACTAATACTACTACTACTACTACTACTACTACTACTACTACTACTACTACTACTACTACTACTACTACTACTACTACTACTACTACTACTACTACTACTACTACTACTACGACTACAACTACTGCTACTACTACTACTACTACTACTACTACTACTACTACTACTACTACTACTACTACTACTACTACTACTACTACTACTACTACTACTACTACTACTACTACTACTACTACTACTACTACTACTACTACTACTACTACTACTACTACTACTACTACTACTACTACTACTACAACTGATCTCACTACTACTACTACTACCACTAGTATTGCACCTCACTCTGAGCCTATATATACCCTCTGTGTCCATGTATTGTTTGTAATGGCTTGATAAAGCTCCTGGAGAGTGAAAAAGTTGCCATAATAAAATGTCACATTAGTTGCACTTGTGTCCTTTTACTTTACAAGAGCTATTTAGAAAAAGGAGAAAAACCTAGATGTATGTATATATGTATGTATGTATGTGTGTGTGTATATATATATATATATATATATATATACAGTGGACAACAAGAGCTTGTACAGTTTTTCGAGTTGGAATACCAAGTTGAACATGGGCTGCAGTGGAGTGAGTAGTATTAGGGAGGCAAAATCATTTAATGAAGTCATGTCCTCATAAAGCGCTTGACACGCTCGTGGTCAAGTACACGCACACTGTAAGCCCCAATTTTTCAGCCAGTACCTTCACACGCATGGTAACAGTTACAGATGACCATGCTCAGCACACAAATTAGCTGAGACACTTTTTGTGCCTGAACGCTTCTGAGTTTCAGAGCGAGCTGTTACCTGTCAAAGCTGCTCAGGTCACCGCAAGCATTGGCACACATCAACAAAGTAAGCCTGTTCATAGCGATGTTTTCTCCCGAGTAATGGTGAACTGCTTACTTCAGAACAAAAGCCTGTCATCACACACCAAACACTACCAGGCTCGTCCTTCAGTTTCTATACTCTCTGAATTTCCCACATGCCAGTCGCTTGTTCGAAGCTCAATATTGCTCTACACATTACTGAGGATGAATACTACGCTTCCTAAACTTCAAAACTGGGCTTGCCGGCCTAATCAATATCATCATTGTTGCAGGCATTTTAAATCGTCATGCATTTCAGTTTTCATATGATCGCTAGATTTGCCTCGTTATTTCGTTTTTCATTTATCCACATCAACAAGAGTCCGTCGATCTTCCATCAATTAAGTATTTGTTTTCGAAAAACACACCTTTTCGCAAGAATAGTTTTCGATTAAATAAGTTCACATTGAGTAGCTGCATAGTTGATTGGGGTTTTCTGGTACAGTTAGGTCGTGCTGATATTCACCATGTTTCATCATTCTTTCTTCATTCCCAGTAGCCTCGGCTCTCAGGCCACAGAAGCTTGGGGCTCATGGCTCAACAGCACCTAAAAATACGTAACATTTTAAACACTGAGTGTGTGCTTGATAGCCAGTCAGAGGCTGGCTGGTAACAATGGACGAGCATTGCTGAGGCGCACTCGACAAAAATGGCATGCGAGTTTACTGTAGGCAAATTTCATGATGTTATATGAAAACGCCATGCCATGCCAATGCTATGCGGGGGTCCACTGTATATATATATACATATATATTATATATATGAGTTATATGAGTTATATATATATATATATATATATATATATATATATATATATATATATATATATATATATATATATATATATATATATATATATATATATATATATATATATATATATATATATATATATATATACGCATGTATGGTATATATGCACAAGACTCAGCAAACAGGCAATTAGAATATGCAAATAACACCATTTAAAGAATAGAGATATTTAGCGCTGCGACTATCACATTATCATTATCCTGATAATGTGAGTAGTCACAAAGCGCTTGGAATTTCTCTATTCTTTCAGAGTGGTTGTTTTGCATGCATATATATGTGTGTATATATATATATATATATATATATATATATATATATATATATATTAGGACTCCTCAAGATAATCTATTATGGCACGTATACATTTTTCCGCATAACGACATTTTATCGCAAAATTTTTGCCCCGCATACCCCATTAAAACTCCGCGATACCGACAGCCCGAGACGCGCCCAATGTGCCTCAGCCAGCTCATGTGCCGCTCCGGTCCAATATTGTTTACCAGCCAGCCTCCGTAACATCCAAGCATACACTCGAATATTTCAGATATTACAGAGTATTTTCGGTGCTGTTTCTGGAAAATAAGGACCATGGGCCCCAAGAAAGCTTTCTAGTGCCAACCCTACACCTCAAAGGGCAGAATTACTATAGATAAGAAGAGATAATTGATAAGTATGAAATGGAGGCGATAGCCGACTAGTCAAGCTGTACAGAACCCCAATCAACCATCGCTACTATTGTACCCAGAAAGACAATCAAGGAAGCTGTTCTTGCCAAAGGTTCAACTGTGTTTTCAAACAAAGATCGCAATTGATGGAAGATGTTGAGAGACTTATTGGTGTGGATAAATGAAAAACAGATAGCAGGAGATAGCGCTCTCTCAAGCCCATCATATGTAGGGGCAGGCTAGAAGTTGCATGACGCATTTAATTAAAAAAATGCCTGCAACTAGTGATGATGTGAGTGAATTTAAGGCCAGCAAAGGTTGGTTTGAGAGATTTACAGCATATGGCATCCATAGTGTGATAAGGCATGGTGAGGCTGCCAGTTCGACTGGGCTGTGCTGCTGGAAAAATTATGTGCAG
>NC_091299.1:32173518-32181018 GCF_038502225.1 Cherax quadricarinatus
CACTCACTTGGCAGGACGGTAGTACTCCCTGGGCGGTTGCTGTCTACCAACCTACTACCTAGGATATATATATATATATATATATATATATATATATACAGGTATATATATATATATATATATATATATATATATATATATATATATATATATATATATATATATATATATATATATATATATATATACATACATACATACATACATACATACATACATTGTGACCCCCGTTAACGCATTTTAACTGCAAGAGGGCTCATCGTTATGCGAATAATTGTTATATGTATCGAATTTTCCTCTATAAGAAATAATGAATAAAATTAATCCGCAAGACGCCCAAAAGTATGAAAAAATTTTTACTACATGAAATGCTAATTTAATACACACAAACTGAAAAAGGCATGCACAATTAAATGATACTACTTTTATTGAAGATCTGGTGATGATTGATGGGATGGGAGGAGGGGAGAGAGTGTAATAGTGTTTCTTAGAAGGGGAACTTCTTCCATTAGACTTGAGGTAGTAAGTCCTTTCTGGGGTTACTTCCTCTTCTTTTAATGCCACTAGGCCAGCTTCAGAGTCACTGACTTCTTTCTCGACAAGATATCTGTCCATATGGCCTGTACCTCCTCTGCTCCTTTATGACTTGCCTAAAGTGTTTCACAACATTGTCAGTGTAATAATCACTTCAGCACGGCTTGCAATAGCTGTGTGAGGTGGGATTTTCATCCATGAAGGTTTGCACTTCAAGCCACTTAGCACAGATTTCTCTTTATCTTTGTAGTAGGCAACTTCTTCAATTTCTCTGTCCCCTCCTCTGAACCAGTTTCCCCAGGTCTGGCCTCTCTTGCTCTTGAAGGATCTATCAGCTCATCAGTGGTTAGTTCTTCATTGTCCTCTCCAACTCTTCCACACACTCTCCCACTAACCTCCAACCCCAAGGACTTTCCCAATGCCACAATGGATTCCTCAACTGGCACAGGATTCTCAGGGTTAGCCTCAAACCCTTCAAAATCCCTTTGTCTACACATTCTGGCCACAGTTTCTTCCCAAGCAGAGTTCAAGGTCCTCTTAGTCACTTCCTCCTGCCTTACATATAAGGTTTACACAATTGAGGATATTAGTGATCTCTCCAAAACTCTCTTAGAGTCAGTTGAGTTTCTGAGGTCATTACAAAGCACCTTCAAACAGAGCTTTTGTGTACAGTTTCTGAAGCTGGAAATAACCTGCTGGTCCATGGGCTGCAGGGGAGAGGAGTGGCATTAGGAGGCAAAACTTCACCTTAATGAAGCTCATGTCCCATAAAGTCGCTCTGCCACGCCTGTAGGATGACCAGGGCATTGTCTAACACCAGGAGGCACTTGTTCTAATTTCCTTTTCAGTTAGGTAACTTTTTCACATTGGGGGCAATGCATGGTGTAACCAGTTATAGAAAAAAATTCCCTAGTGACCCATGCTCATTGTTTGCCTCCACAGCACACACAAATTATCCTTGAGGACATTCTTTGCCTGAACGCCTGGGAGTTTCCAGAGGATAGTACTAATAAAGGCTTCACTTTGCAATCACCAGTAGCATTGGCACACATCAACAAAGTAAGCCTGTCTTTCAGGCTTATGTCCTGGGAGTGCCTTTTCCTCCTGAGCACGTAGGTCCTGCTTGGCATTTTCTTCCAGAACAGCCTGTTTCATCACAATTAAAACACTTGTTCAGGTTTCAGTCCTTCAGTTTCTATGTACTCCTTTGAATTCCTGCACATATTTTTCAGCCGCTTGTGGTCCGAACTGGCAGCCTCACCATGCCTTATCACACTATGGATGTGCCACTACGCTTCTTAAATCTCTCAAACCAACCTTTGCTGGCCTTAAATTCACTCATCATCACTAGTTGCAGGCATTTTTAATTAAATCCTCATGCAACTTCCTAGCCTTTTCACATGATCGCTTGAGACGCTATCTCCTGCTATCTGTTTTCATTTATCCACACCAATAAGAGTCTCTCAACATCTTCCATCACTATGAATTTTTGTTTCGGAAACACAGTTGAACCTTTGGCAAGAAACAGCCTTGGATTGTCTTTCTGGTGCCCACAATAGTAGCGTATGGTTGATTGGGGTTTTTGTACAGCTTGATTCAGGTCGGGCTATACGCGACCCACTTCATACTTATCAATTATCTTTCTTCATCTCTAGTAATTCTTACCTTTGAGGTGTAGGTTGGTACCTAGAAGTTTTCTTGGGGCCCATGGTCACTTATTTTCCAGAAACACAATCAAAATACTGTAATAATACTAACATTCCGAGTGTATGCTTGATGTTACCGCTGAGGCTGCTGGTAAACAATGGACGGGGCGGCACATGTGAGGCTGGCTGAGGGCACATTGGACGCGCTCTCGGACGAAAATCGGTAAGCGGTTTTT
The DNA here is from genome assembly GCF_038502225.1 of Cherax quadricarinatus. Taxonomy (NCBI): domain Eukaryota; kingdom Metazoa; phylum Arthropoda; class Malacostraca; order Decapoda; family Parastacidae; genus Cherax; species Cherax quadricarinatus. Next base: position 32,175,935 of record NC_091299.1, read on the forward strand.
AATCGGTATGCGCGGCAAAAATTTTGCGATAAAAAGTAATCGTTATGCGGGAAAATCGCTATGTGATGCCATCGTTATGCGGGGGTCCACTGTATATATATATATATATATATAATATATATATATATATAATATATATATATATATAATATATATATATATATATATATATATACTATATATATACATATATATACACATATATACACACAGTGGACCCCCGGTTTACGATTTTAATCCGTGCAAGAGGGCTCATCGTTATGCGAAATAATCGTTATGCGAATGAATTTTCCCCATAAGAAATAATGGAAATAAAATTAATCCGTGCAAGACGCCCAAAAGTATGAAAAAATTTTGTTTTTTACCACATGAAATGTTAATTTTAATACACACAAACTGAAAAAGGCATGCACAATTACATGACACTTACTTTTATTGAAGATCTGGTGATGATTGATGGGATGGGAGAAGGGGAGAGCATTATCTTCTTACTGTTTAGAAGGGGAATCCCCTTCCATTACGACTTGAGGTAGCAAGTCCTTTTCCGGGGTTACTTCCCTTCTTCTTTTAATGCCACTAGGACCAGCTTGAGAGTCACTGGACCTCTGTCGCACAACAAATCTGTCCATAGAGCTCTGTACCTCCCGTTCCTTTACGATTTGTCTAAAATGGGCCACAACATTGTCATTGAAATAGTCACCAGCACGGCTTGCAACAGCTGTGTCAGGGTGATTTTCATCTATAAAGGTTTGCAGTTCAACCCACTGTGCACACATTTCCTTAATCTTTGAAGTAGGCACAATGGATTCCACAACTGGCATAGGCTTCTCAGGGTTAGCCCCAAACCCTTCAAAATCTTTCTTAATTTCCATACTAATTCTCACCCTTTTTACCACAGGGTTGGCACTAGAAGCTTTCTTGGGGCCCATGGTCACTTATTTTCCAGAAACAGCACCGAAAACACTGTAATAATACGAAATATTCCGAGTGTATGCTTGGATGTTACCGCGGAGGCTGGCTGGTAAACAATGGGACGGCCGGCACATGTGAGGCTGGCTGAGGGCACATTGGACGCGTCTCGGACGAAAATCGGTAAGCGGGTTTTTAATCTGTATGCGCGGCAAAAATTTTGCGATAAAAGTAATCGGTATGCGGAAAAATCGCTATGTGATGCCATCGTTATGCGGGGGTCCACTGTATATATATACAGTGGACCCCCGCATAGCGACCTTAATCCGTGCAAGAGGGCTGGCTGTTATGCGAAATGTTCGCTATGTGAATGAATTTTCCCCATAAGAAATAATGGAAATCAAATTAATCCGTGCAAGACACCCAAAAGTTTGAAAAAAAAAATTTTACCACATGAAATATACATTTTCCTACACACAAAGAGAAGGATACATGCACAATAGTAGAGTAGTACATGCACAATATATATTGTGCATGTACTACTCTACTAAATGAAGAATAAATGACACTTACCTTTATTGAAGATGCAGCAATGACTGATGAGACACTGTGTCCTGGGAGTGCCTTTTCCTCCTGAGTACTGTAGGTCCTGTTTGGTATTTTCTTCCAGAACAGGCCTTATCACACTGTGTATGTCACTACGATTCTTAAATCTCTCAAACCAACCTTTGCTGGCTCTAAATTCACCAATATGAGCACTAGTTCCAGGCATTTTCCCTGTTCACCTGGGTGTTAGTCGACTGGTGTGGGTTGCATCCTGGGAGACAAGATTAAGGACCCCAATGGAAATAAGTTAGACAGTCTTCGATGACACTGACTTTTTTGGGCTATCCTGGGTGGCAAATCCTCTGGGGTTAATTGTTTCTTGGTATTCTCAATAAGCCACACCAACAACGGTGCTACAGCAGCAGCAGCAGCAGCTGACGATGTTACAGCAGCAGCAGACGATGCTACAGCAGCAGCAGCAGCAGCAGACGATGCTACAGCAGCAACAGACGATGCTACAGCAGCAGCAGACGATGCTACAGCAGCAACTGACGATGTTACAGCAGCAGCAGACGATGCTACAGCAGCAGCAGCAGCAGACGATGCTACAGCAGCAGCAGCAGCTGACGGTGGTACAGCAGCAACAGACGATGCTACAGCAGCAACAGACGATGCTACAGCAGCAGCAGACGATGCTACAGCAGCAGCAGATGATGCTACAGCAGCAGCAGACGGTACTACAGCAGCAGGAGCAGCTGACGGTGGTACAGCAGCAGCAGCTGACAGTGCAGCAGCAGCTGACGGTGATACAGCAGCAGCAGCAGCTGTACCACCAATAGTAGCGATGGTTGATTGGGGTTTATTATACAACCTGGCCAGCTCGGAGACACGCACTCCACTTTCATACTTATCAATGATCTTTTTCTTCATCTCCATAGTAATTCTCACCCTTATTGCTGTAGGGTTGGCACTAGAAGCTTTCTTGGGGCCCATGGTCACTTATTTTCCAGAAAAAAAATCACCAAAAACACTGTAATAATACAAAATGTTCCGATTGTATGCTTGGATGTTACCGCGGAGGCTGGCTGGTAAACAATGCCACCCGCGGAACATGTGAGCGTGGCTCAGGCCGCACATTGGACGCGTCTCGGACGAAGGCCGCTGAGCGGGTTTTTGGGCGCTATGCGGGGCAAAATTTTAGCGCTCAAAGCGTCCGCTATGCAAGGCGTCCGTTATGCGGGGGTCCACTGTATATATATATATATATATAAATATATATATATATATATATATATATATATATATATATATATATATATATATATATATATATATATATATATATATATATATATATTTATATATATATATATATCTTTCAACACACCGGCCGTATCCCACCGAGGCGGGGTGGCCCAAAAGAAAAAACCAAAGTTTCTCCTTTTACATTTAGTAATATATACAGGAGAAGGGGTTACTAGCCCCTTGCTCCCGGCATTTTAGTCGCCTCTTACAACACGCATGGCTTACGGAGGAAGAATTCTGTTCCACTTCCCCATGGAGGTAAGAAGAAATAAACAAGAACAAGAACTAGAAAGAAAATAGAAGAAAACCCAGAGGGGTGTGTGTATATAGCTTGTACATGTATGTGAAGTGTAACCTAAGTGTAAGTAGAAGTAGCAAGACATACCTGAAATCTTGCATGTGTATGAGACAATAAAAAGACACCAGCAATCCTACCATCATGTAAAACAATTACAGGCTTTCGTTTTACACTCACTTGGCAGGACGGTAGTACCTCCCTGGGCGGTTGCTGTCTACCAACCTACTACCTATATATATATATATATATATATATATATATATATATATATATCTATATATATACATATATATATATGAGTAGTAGGTTGGTAGACAGCAACCACCCAGGGAAGTACTACCGTCCTGCCAGATGACTGTGAAACAAAAACCTGTAACTGTTTTGCATGATGGTAGGATTGCTGGTTTCTTTTTCTGTCTCATAAACACGCTAAGATAACAGGGATATCTTGCTACTCCTACTTACACTTTGGTCACACTTCACAGACACGCACATGCATATATATATATACATACATCTAGGTTTTTCTCCTTTTTCTAAATAGCTCTTGTTCTTTTTTATTTCTTCTATTGTCCATGGGGAGGTGGAAAAGAATCTTTCCTCCGTAAGCCATGCGTGTCGTATGAGGCGACTAAAATGCCGGGAGCAATGGGCTAGTAACCCCTTCTCCTGTATACAATTACTAAAAAAGAGAAGAAGAAAAACTTTATAAAACTGGGTTGCTTAAATGTGCGTGGATGTAGTGCGGATGACAAGAAACAGATGATTGCTGATGTTATGAATGAAAAGAAGTTGGATGTCCTGGCCCTAAGCGAAACAAAGCTGAAAGGGGTAGGAGAGTTTCAGTGGGGGGAAATAAATGGGATTAAATCTGGAGTATCTGAGAGAGTTAGAGCAAAGGAAGGGGTAGCAGTAATGTTAAATGATCAGTTATGGAAGGAGAAAAGAGAATATGAATGTGTAAATTCAAGAATTATGTGGATTAAAGTAAAGGTTGGATGCGAGAAGTGGGTCATAATAAGCGTGTATGCACCTGGAGAAGAGAGGAATGCAGAGGAGAGAGAGAGATTTTGGGAGATGTTAAGTGAATGTATAGGAGCCTTTGAACCAAGTGAGAGAGTAATTGTGGTAGGGGACTTGAATGCTAAAGTAGGAGAAACTTTTAGAGAGGGTGTGGTAGGTAAGTTTGGGGTGCCAGGTGTAAATGATAATGGGAGCCCTTTGATTGAACTTTGTATAGAAAGGGGTTTGGTTATAGGTAATACATATTTTAAGAAAAAGAGGATAAATAAGTATACACGATATGATGTAGGGCGAAATGACAGTAGTTTGTTGGATTATGTATTGGTAGATAAAAGACTGTTGAGTAGACTTCAGGATGTACATGTTTATAGAGGGGCCACAGATATATCAGATCACTTTCTAGTTGTAGCTACACTGAGAGTAAAAGGTAGATGGGATACAAGGAGAATAGAAGCATCAGGGAAGAGAGAAGTGAAGGTTTATAAACTAAAAGAGGAGGCAGTTAGGGTAAGATATAAACAGCTATTGGAGGATAGATGGGCTAATGAGAGCATAGGCAATGGGGTCGAAGAGGTATGGGGTAGGTTTAAAAATGTAGTGTTAGAGTGTTCAGCAGAAGTTTGTGGTTACAGGAAAGTGGGTGCAGGAGGGAAGAGGAGCGATTGGTGGAATGATGATGTAAAGAGAGTAGTAAGGGAGAAAAAGTTAGCATATGAGAAGTTTTTACAAAGTAGAAGTGATGCAAGGAGGGAAGAGTATATGGAGAAAAAGAGAGAAGTTAAGAGAGTGGTGAAGCAATATAAAAAGAGAGCAAATGAGAGAGTGGGTGAGATGTTATCAACAAATTTTGTTGAAAATAAGAAAAAGTTTTGGAGTGAGATTAACAAGTTAAGAAAGCCTAGAGAACAAATGGATTTGTCAGTTAAAAATAGGAGAGGAGAGTTATTAAATGGAGAGTTAGAGGTATTGGGAAGATGGAGGGAATATTTTGAGGAATTGTTAA
>NC_091299.1:32186018-32199625 GCF_038502225.1 Cherax quadricarinatus
CACTGTCAGTGGCCGGGGTTTTGGATCGTGACCTCCCACGACCCTTGGGGACTGCATATGGCACACTGCCTGAACGTAGACGATGACACCTAAAAGTACGCTTCACTGGTGAATAATGAACTTCACTATCGCTAGACAAATCCTTGAATGGCATAAAGTCGATCTCATCGTCACTTATATCACTTTCACCGGGAAAATGATAGTTTCCTCTTGCGAAGTTGCCAATGGGTAACACTCGCCACTCCAGAGGTGCTTGGTCCAGGGTCTTGTGTGGCCACACTGGCCACCCCAAAAGTGCTTGGCCTAGGGTATGCTGTGGTCACACTGGCTACCCTAGAGGTGCTTGGCCCAGGGTCTGGTGTGGCCACCCCAGAGTTGATGGGCTGAGGGTCATCTGGGTTATCGTCGGTATTTTCACTATTTCTTTGAATATTAGTGGCCCATTGGTGTCAAATCCATTAAACTCTTGCTCTATATCACTTTCCTTGAATTGTAGAGTGTTAATACGACGAGGCGTGAGTGAATCACGAGGATGTGCCATGATGTTGACCCAAGATGGAGGTGAATGTAACTGGTCCTACCATGCAGTACCCAGGCGTCCCCAATTTTTTTCACACATTGCACACTGAGTGCGCAGACTCATTCTCTAATGTCTAGGCGACTCAGACCTATCATGCCAATTTTGAAGGAATGAAAAATGAAATGTATATACAGTGGACCCCCGCATAGCGACCTTAATCCGTGCAAGAGGGCTGGCTGTTATGCGAAATGTTCGCTATGTGAATGAATTTTCCCCATAAGAAATAATGGAAATCAAATTAATCCGTGCAAGACACCCAAAAGTTTGAAAAAAAAATTTTTACCACATGAAATATACATTTTCCTACACACAAAGAGAAGGATACATGCACAATAGTAGAGTAGTACATGCACAATATATATTGTGCATGTACTACTCTACTAAATGAAGAATAAATGACACTTACCTTTATTGAAGATGCAGCAATGACTGATGAGACACTGTGTCCTGGGAGTGCCTTTTCCTCCTGAGTACTGTAGGTCCTGTTTGGTATTTTCTTCCAGAACAGGCCTTATCACACTGTGTATGTCACTACGATTCTTAAATCTCTCAAACCAACCTTTGCTGGCTCTAAATTCACCAATATGAGCACTAGTTCCAGGCATTTTCCCTGTTCACCTGGGTGTTAGTCGACTGGTGTGGGTTGCATCCTGGGTGTTAGTTGACTGGTGTGGGTTGCATCCTGGGTGTTAGTCGACTGGTGTGGGTTGCATCCTGGGAGACAAGATTAAGGACCCCAATGGAAATAAGTTAGACAGTCTTCGATGACACTGACTTTTTTGGGCTATCCTGGGTGGCAAATCCTCTGGGGTTGTTTCTTGGTATTCTCAATAAGCCACACCAACAACGGTGCTACAGCAGCAGCAGCAGCAACAGACGATGCTACAGCAGCAGCAGACGATGCTACAGCAGCAACTGACGATGTTACAGCAGCAGCAGACGATGCTACAGCAGCAACTGACGATGTTACAGCAGCAGCAGACGATGCTACAGCAGCAACTGACGATGTTACAGCAGCAGCAGACGATGCTACAGCAGCAGCAGCAGCAGCAGACGATGCTACAGCAGCAGCAGCAGCTGACGGTGGTACAGCAGCAACAGACGATGCTACAGCAGCAACAGACGATGCTACAGCAGCAACAGACGATGCTACAGCAGCAGCAGACGATGTTACAGCAGCAGCAGACGATGCTACAGCAGCAGCAGCAGCAGACGATGCTACAGCAGCAGCAGCAGCTGACGGTGGTACAGCAGCAACAGACGATGCTACAGCAGCAACAGACGATGCTACAGCAGCAGCAGACGATGCTACAGCAGCAGCAGATGATGCTACAGCAGCAGCAGACGGTACTACAGCAGCAGGAGTAGCTGACGGTGGTACAGCAGCAGCAGCTGACAGTGCAGCAGCAGCTGACGGTGATACAGCAGCAGCAGCAGCTGTACCACCAATAGTAGCGATGGTTGATTGGGGTTTATTATACAACCTGGCCAGCTCAGAGACACGCACTCCACTTTCATACTTATCAATGATCTTTTTCTTCATCTCCATAGTAATTCTCACCCTTATTGCTGTAGGGTTGGCACTAGAAGCTTTCTTGGGGCCCATGGTCACTTATTTTCCAGAAAAAAATCACCAAAAACACTGTAATAATACAAAATGTTCCGATTGTATGCTTGGATGTTACCGCGGAGGCTGGCTGGTAAACAATGCCACCCGCGGAACATGTGAGCGTGGCTCAGGCCGCACATTGGACGCGTCTCAGACGAAGGCCGCTGAGCGGGTTTTTGGGCGCTATGCGGGGCAAAATTTTAGCGATCAAAGCGTCCGCTATGCGGATTGTCCGCTATGCAAGGCGTCCGTTATGCGTTGGTCCACTGTATATGTTCAGGGCGCTAGTGGTAAGAACGTATATATACGTTTGAACCGTTTAGGGGTTAAACATGTCTGTCGTAATCCTGTCAGTTCCAGCTGCTTTATCCCCTTTCATTCTACATAATGCCGCTCACACCTCCCCCACACTCACATCCTGATCTTCTTCACTCCTTAACCCTTAAACTGTCCACACGTAGATATACGTTGACGTGCGGTGGGCTCCGAACGTAGATCAACGTTTTATTTTTCATTCTTTCAGATTTGGTGCAATAGGCCTGAGTCGCCTAGACATGAAAGAATGGGTCTGTGCAGTCAGTGTGCGCACTATGAAAAAAATCTGGGAGCACTTAATACCTTGTGGGAGCACCAGTTCAACTTAGTGCCAGCTAGAGCAAATATCATGGCAGACACCAAGGATTCACTGTTATGTCATATTAACACTCACATTTTTAGAGGAAAGTAAAAATAGGTTAGATAAATGCATGAGTTGATGTGGGTGGGTGTGAGTTAGACCTAATTAGCTTGTGCTACTAGGTCATATGTCATGCTCCTTTCACTGGATGTGACCTGACTAGGTGGGTCATTGGTCTAAGCCAGGGGGTGACATGGACCTGCTTTGCATGGGCCAGTAGGCCTGCTGCAGTGTTCCTTCTTTCTTATGTTCTTATGTATTTGGCTGGCTAGCTGGCTGGCTTTGGCTGTCTCTGTATCTCTGTCTGTCTATATCTCTATCCATCACTGTCTATCTGTATCTCTGTCTATATCAATGTGTCTCACATGTACTCATAAATACAGTTATTATACATAATGTAAATTACCTAGGATAACCCAAAAATTTCAGGCCAAGTGTTATACAGCTGGTTTGTAGATATAAGACATAAATAAACATGATGCACATAATAGCGTTGTCACTTGCTCAGCAATCAGGGAGCGGCCCATACACCACAAACCAACAGGTTTACTAGCCGCTCCCTGAGACAGACAAGCAGATGGAAAGACAGACACACAGGCAGACAGAAAGACAGATAAACAGAACTAGACAGATAAGCAGAGCTAGACAGATAGATGTACAGATAGACTGACAGACAGACATACAAAGACATGTTTGTGTGCAATTGTAACAACATATAAAGGCAAGGTTCCCTCCAGCAGGGCACATTCATCAAATGCCACTTATCTGATCCTTGTCATAACACCATTCAAGGAGTATCATACTCCAGCATGTCTAAAACATTGCTGGGACCTATAAATATTTTGTATATATTTCTAGACAATAGTAAATGACCAGGGCAGGTAAAAATGTTCACCTGTCAGTGTTATTGTTACAATTTGAGTACTATTTCAGTACATAATATTAGTGTCAGAACAAAGATTGGCTATGAAATCATAAAATCTATTATAAATTGTAATTATCAGAATATAAAAATTGTATAAATTAAAATAAAAACAAGAAAAAAAGGTAAATTGGCAACACTTCTGCAAGCAGCAGGACTGGCTGTTGCCATCAGGTGGGCATCCAAAGCCAACTTCACGGTCTTATATCTCAGTAAATACTGGTCCTAAATTTTTTTTTTTGATCTTATACCACACAGAAAATACCCCTCTTTAATTTAAAAAGAAAAAAAGTTTTTTTTATTTTTCAAAATATTTGGAGCGCCATGCAGGTGAACATAGATCTGCGTTTGGACAGTTTAAGGGTTAAAGATGTTATACCCCCCTGGCCAGTGCATGAAATCACCGCCTCACTTTCTTCATCAACATTTAAAAATTCCTCAAAATAATCCCACCATCTTTCCAATATCTCCAGCTTCCCATCTACTAACTCCCCAACTCTGTATTTAACTGACAGATCCACTCATTCCCTATGCTTTCTTCACCTGTTTATCTCACTTCAAATTTTTTTCTTTTTATCAGCAAAATTTTTTGACAGTACCTCACTCACTATTATTTGCTCTCCTTTTGCACTCTCTCACCACTCTCTTCACCTTTGTTTTACTCTCTATATACATACTCCACTCTTCTTATATCACTGCTTTGTAAAAACCTCCCATAAGCTACCTTTTTCTTTCTTATCTCATCATTCCACCAATCACTCCTCTTTCCTCCTGCACTCACCTTCCCATAGCCACAAACTTCTAACCCGCATTCTAACACTGCATTTTTAAAACTATCCCACCTCTCTTCAACCCCCGCACTACCTATACTAGCACTAGCTCACCTTTCTGAAAATAGTTGCTTATATCTCACCCTAGCTTAGTTAAATATAGTTTACCTAAGGTCTTCAGGTTTAAATATGGTAAAGTCAGAACATGGTTAGGCTAAGTATTTTCAGTCTGACCGAAAGAGTTGGATATCCTGTGATGCATAAAAAGTGTCACCTCGGTACATTACATTGTTTATTTGTATTAAAATATTTTATTTATTCATTTCATTAGAAAACACTACAAAATAACCATAGCTAAATATCACTGACAAAAATATGATTCTGTAGTAAAGTTGTATCAGCTCAATTATAATAGTATTAACTTTTTTTTTTTTTAACATCAGCCAAGGTAGCATGACCCAAAAAGAGGAAATGCATTCACCATCATTCATTCAATAGCTATCTAGATAATTGAAAAAAATCCTTTGAATTGTTACTTCGCCACCCTTCAGCTTGCACTCAGCTTCCCACCTCCATTTCCCATGAATCCCTTCATAATTGTTACCTTGTTCACTCTCCAACAGCTCATCATATCCATAAAAACAACTTGTTTTCCACTCTACCATATCTGACATGCTCGTTCACGCATGCACACACACGTATGCACATGCATGCACGCACGCACGCACATGCATGCACGCACGCACGCACATGCACGCATGCACCCACACACGCATGCGCACGCATGCACATGCACCCACGCACATGTACGCACGCGCGCACACATGCACACGCACATGCTGGGCTGTTAGGTACTCAACTTCCTACCATTTAAAACTTTCACACTCTCAATTATTCTAGATATTGATAAATTTTACCTGTTTGTTAAAAATGTTGGATCGAGGCAAAAGGCATGTTAACCCCCCTTTCTTCCTGTTATTAGATTTAAAGGTATTTTTCCCAGTCAATAGTTTTGCTAACAATTTTTTTTTTTTTTATTTAAATAGTAATACCTTCACTCTGCAAAAGGAGTGGAGTGTTAGAGGGGTAATCCAATTGTGATGTTGTCACACTTCTGGAAAGATGGCAGTTTAATGAATGATGGAGAATGTGTTTTCTTTGGTTCATCCTGCCTTGGCAGGAAGCAGATACTAAGTAAGAAAAAAATGTTCATAAATGTGGAAAATGTAATCTTTTAAGCTGTATACAGTATTAGCATTACACCCCTGTTTTATTTTGGGGTAATTTGTGGCTTAATTATAGTTTAGCTTTAATTCTGTCGATCAATATTTACAGAAGTGACTAAAATAAATTCAGTCAGTGTGGGTCATTAAAATTCGTAGAGCATTGTTGAACCTAAACTTTTTATTTGCAGCCGTACTGATGGCAGACCTGAAGAGATCCCCTGGCGCATGAAGGCGATGAAGCAGCGCACCAGAGCAGCAGAACAGCAAGTGGAGTAACAGAAGGGCACCCACAGCAGGCACAGCAGCAGCAGCAGCAGCAGCAGCACATGGAATAGGTCAAAGCAGTCACCTATTGTGGTTAAATCACATTCTGACCTCATTGCTACATAAGCTACCAAAGCTTTGATTAGCAAGAACATCATGTTAGGCTTTACAGAAACCAAGAGTTTGTCAATAGTCTCAAAAATGAATATTTTTGGGTAGTGTAATACTCTGATTATGGTTTAGACAGAAGATCCCATCTGGTTTCTAAGCTTCTTAAAATAAAAATGAAATTACCTGTGAAATTCTGACAGGTGATAGTTCTTAGTAGCAAGAGATGAGGTAAGGTTACGAGAGGTGAAAAGCAGGATAAGTAACTTCCAGCCCCCATCCTCTGTATGGGTGCAGAAGTGATTCTTGCATCGCCACTGGTGATTGCTATGCTGTCTTGACATGCCTGTGTCCTGACCAGTGGTGAGGCCCACACTCACTCCTCAATCGCCTACTCACACCACTGGCAATTACCATGTGGAGTATGAGTAGTAGGAGACTCCCAGGATATACCCAACATCCATTTGTCATCACTGTTTCTATTTCTGTTACGTAATCTGTTTTTTTTTTTTTTGTAATCAATCTATTCATTATATGCTGGGTATTTGGTTTTAGTTACATAGGTGTGTATGATATCAAGCACCTGTGATTACTCTGTTGTGTACTTAATTTCCAGTTTACACTATCAACTAATTAATTCATCACAGGTGGCAGTACTATGTGAGACGGTTGACATGCTGTACCCAAATTTTAGTTGATGTCTGCACAAAGTTTAATAAGTCAAATTTTTTATTTAGTTTTGTCATTTGTTCAGTACTTCAGTAAATAACCATTTTCTTAGTATGGTACAAGTACAAATTATCAAAAGTAAATACTGCCATTATTGTATATGGTGATACATGAGCTAATGATACCATGTTTTTGTAATCATGTACAAGAGTTGTAGCAAATTATTTTCAATAAGGAAACAGGATATGGCACTCAAACAAGTAATGTTTTAGTTGATAAAGAGACAAGCAGCTGTTGAGAACTTTAAGACAATATTTTTTCTGCATAGCAGGCTTTATCAAGTCTGACAGATCATACTTGGTTGATGGTAGCACAATTTATAGACAGAAGACAGGATTGTTGTCAGGTGTATACATATGAAATTAAACAGATATTAGAGTAGCACAGCAGTAGACATATTAAACCATGCAGTGTAAATCTTTAAACACCACTAGCAACCACTACTACAGTAGTGGTTGCTAGTTCATGGCTGTATACCTGGTTCATTATCTGATTAGCTAAAAGTTTTCCCATTTGGAAGTTTTGCATGATTGTGTTCAAGTATCATGATTAGAGAAGTTCCTTAGCATTTTCTCTCTTATTTCTGATATTACTGAGATGGTTGTATGAATTTCTATGTTGACACAGGCATTGTTCTGTTATCAGTTTGTGCTGCGTACTTATGCTCAGTCACTTGCTTACTTTAATATCTGGCACTTCTGTGTAAATCTTGTTGCAGCCCTCACATGGAATTTTGTAGCTTCATCTATGTTAGTTATTTTTTTTTTTTTTTTTTTGCATCCACTTAGGGCAGAGATAATAGAGTAGGTCACGATGGCTACCTTCCTATCATCTTGGCTCAGAATCTTTGATGTAAGAGTAGACATTACACAGAAAATTATATATCAGTCTACTTTCTTCTCAGTTGTGGGTGTTTTTAAGATTTTTTTAGCATGTTGTCTACAATTAAGGATGAAGAATGTTGGATATTGCAAGTTCCTAAATATGTTCCTGATGGTCTCACAGTGAGGAAGCACAGGCTACAAATCCTGTATATCTGTAGGAGAGACCCTGTTCATTACACCTTTTTGTCTTTGTGTTGTAATGTGGCCACTAATGTATGAAGTTTGTGAACTTAATTGATGGCTCAGCTCTGTTGAACAATCTTGTGAACCTCCTGTGAATATTGGCTTGTGCTTAGGCCATTAATAATATGTCATCAACATATCTCATCCAAGGCACATCTTTAGGAATTAAGTTAGTAAGTCAATCAGTTTCTACATTTCCAAGTAGAGCACTTAACATTGAGCTCATGGGCATGCTAAAGGACTGTTTGTAGCAAGTGCCATCATATGTGAAACATTTAAATCAGTACATAATTCCACAAATTCAGTGAAATCTGTTTATGGAAGAGGGATTTCACTGTAGTCACTTACTTGCTGGTGTAGGATGTCTGTGACCTGGTCACTGGATCCCTTGGTGAACAGACATTTGGTCTTTTGTGCTCAGGTGCATGGCCATGAGCTCACTGTTAATTGCTGTACTAGGGAACATTTATGTGGGGTTGCTGGAAACTGATAGACTTGATTACTTAATTTTTAATAATGTGTCTAGGATGAGATATAACAACATTTTGTTAATAACCCCAGCATAACTTAACCTTCACAAGCTATGGGATAATCTTGTAAGAGTTAAACCATCAGTTCAGTTCACTGTAGAAACTGCTGGGAATAACAGAATACTCTTAGGACATCTTTATACATAGAAACAATGACTCATGCTCATTTTAGGTACTGTATACTGTAACTACCTTATTCATTTTCAATCATCACAGAAAAGTCTTATTCACCAAGTGTTTCCTATAGGCATACAGGTTCTGTAGCCCATTTTCTTTAAGAGTGTGAGACCATCTGGAGTAGTTTTAGAAATTAGTAATACCCATTTTTCATCCCTAATATAGAAAATGTCTTGAAACTGAAAAGAAGATAAATTAATGAATATTTTTTCCTTGCAAGTGACATCACCTACAATGTCACAAATATTTTGAACCAAACCAACAACTAGATTCACAAACAATTTCCATAACAGAGATGAAGAAGCTGGTGTCTACGAAATTCCATGTAGTGGATGTGACAAAGTTTGCGTGGGAGAAACTGCCAGATACTTAAGTAAGAGTCATTGAGCATAAGTACATAGCCCAAGTTGATAACAGGTGCAATGAATGTCCATAAGAATTCACACACCCACCTGATGATATTTACAGATTTTTTAAATTAGTAATAATAGGAGAGAAAAAGAGGAGGAAATTCTATGAAACTGCTCTAGTCATGACATCAAACATAGTCGCACAGAACTGGGGCAGCTCCTAATTGGCAAAACCTTATTGTGCAGATATTAAACCAAGTATACTGCCAAGAACTGCCAACCAATGTCTCGCTAATATTTGCTTAATTTTTAGTACTCGCATCTGCCTCTGTTCCTGTCTTGTGCCTATAAGTTGTGCTACATACAGGTATGATCAGACTTGATAAAGCTTGATGTACAGATAAAATATTGTCTTAAATGAAGTTTCCAATTGCTGCTTCCCTTCCTCTGTATCTTGTCAGTATTCCCATGCCATCTATTACTGTAAGTAATGCTTTCCATTTTTATCAGAATTTTCTGAAAAATTAGTCTGCTCTTCAAATTAATTTTGACTATTCTTTATGGATAATTTTACATAAAAAAAACAAATAGAACTGGTTTGCAATTTCTAGTTACTGGACATAAATTTTGAATGTAGTTCTGTTTCTTTAAGACTTCTCCAGACTCTATCAGCTTATGTTTTGAGCTGTGAAATTTCTAACTAGCCTTGATTTCAAGTGGCACATTCTGCATAATACTAATTCTTCTGTGCCATGTGTAATTTTGTCAAATACTATACAAGAAAAAATTGAAGTACTTTTTTCTCTTCTGTACTGTTTCTTTTCTTCGTTCTTGAAGGTAAATCAGATATAAAATCCAAATTGAAGGTTTTTTAAAAAAGTTCTAATGGAGAATGAACATTTTTAATTCTCACTTTTTCATTTTTGAAATTATCTGACTCCTATGACTTGAAACCTAGTCTTTTATAAAAAAAAATTAACCTGTATGAATATGGGATTTTTCTTTTTATCACAGGAGTTTGCAGTATTACTTTTATTTTCATTGCTCTTAGGTGGCATGATTACCCCTATTATGAGCTTTATAATTTCTTGATTGGGCCTTTAATCATTTTCTGAAAATTTCCCATTGAAAAAAATGTGATACCAATAAAATTTGAAAGTTTTTTTTTTTCTTTTAATAACCAATATATTAAGCAAATATTTTACTATTTGCTTAAATTGCCACTACCAGCAGATATTGGAAACATTGCAAAAACAGGTGTAGAAGTCTTCAAGAGAATACCGGACCTCTACCTTTGTAAAGTACTAGATCAACCAAGCTAAAATGGCTGTTGGCCAGTGGGCTTCCAACTGCAATGGCCTGGTTGAAAAGGCAGTTAACAGAAAAGCCTGGTCCTAGGCTGGGCTGCAAGGGTAAAAATCTTGAGAAATCAGTTACGGGTATGTATCTTGGAGATCATACATCTGGAGTGTACCTGGAGAGGGTTTCGGGGGTCAATGCCCGAGGCTCGGTCTGAGACCTTAGCCTTGTGGTGGATCAGGGTCTGATCAACCAGGCTGTTACTGCTGGCTGCATGACAACTGGCATACAAACCACAGCCCGACTGGTCAGGTGCTGACTTTAGGTGCTTGTCCAGTGCCTTCTTGAAGACAGCCAGGGATCTATTGGTTTAGTTAGTTTAATATGTTTATTATGCACCCCATACCCATCCTGTGGGCGGTAGTCAAAAGATTACAGAGGTACATAATTGGTCCAGGGACTGGACTCCAAAGTTTTGACAGCTGAGCAAGTTACAGAGGCAATGAACTCACAATTTACAAAGGTAATGAACTCACAATTTACAAAGGTAATGAACTCACAATTTACAAAGGTAATGAACTCCAGGTAAGTCTGGTCACAATCATGACAAGTTACAAAGGTATTTACAGATTACAGAAGTACGTAATGGGTCCAGGGACTGGGCCCCCAAAGTTTTGATAGCTGAACTAGGTACAAAGGTAATGAGCTCACAAGTTACAAAGGTAATGAATTCTGTAGAATGGTTACTTATGTTTATACTTTGGCTACAATCATGAACAAATTATAGAGTAATGAGCAATTCACACTTCCACACCCGGTCACAACTGTAATGAGTTATTGGTGCAAATATTGATTGTTGAGTCTCACACACACACACACACACACACACACACACATACACAAACTCATACACACGCACGCACACACACTCACTCACTCACTCACACTCTCACTCTCACTCTCACTCACACTCTCTCTCTCTCTCTCTCACACTCTCTCTCTCTCTCTCTCTCTCTCTCTCTCTCTCTCTCTCTCTCTCTCACACTCTTACACTCTTTAGTTTAATATCTTTATGCACCCCATACCCATCCTGTGGGCGGTAGACAAAAGATTACAAAGGTACATAATGGGTCCAGTGACTGGACCCCAAAGTTATGATAGCTGAACTAGTCACAAAGGTAATGAACTCCAGGTAGATCTGGTCACTAATCATGGCAAGTTACAGAGGTAATGAATCAGCTTCACTCCTATACATGGTTACAGTCATGAACAAATTACAAAGTAATGAATCACTGATACGTCCACACCTGGTCACAATTGAAATTGCTGACCTGGAGAGTAATCAAAGAAATTTCATGGCACACATTTGTACAACAAGGCACCTAAATTATTGGGAATGGTTGAAGTCCTTTGATTTGTATTCCCTGGAATGCAGGTGAGAGATATACATGATAATATATGCTTGGAAAATCCTAGAGGGATTAGTACCAAACTTGCACAGATCTATTGGTAATCCCCCTTACGTATGTTGGGAAGCAGTTGAACAGTCTTGGGCCCCAGACACTTACTGTATTCTCTGTGTACTCGTGGCACCCCTGCTTTTCAGTAGGGAAATGTTGCATCTCCTGCCGAGTCTTTTGCTTTCATAGGGAGTAATTTTCGTGTGCAAGTTTGGTACTAATCCCTCTAGGATTTTCCAAGCATATATTATCATGTATATCTCTCACCTGCATTCCAGGGAATACAAATCAAAGGACTTCAACCATTCCCAATAATTTAGGTGCCTTGTTGTACAAATGTGTGCAATGAAATTTCTTTGATTACTCTCCAGGTCAGCAATTTCGCCTGCCTTGAAGTGGGCAGTTAGTGTACAGCAATATTCCAGCCTAGAGAGAACAAGCGATTTTGAGAGAATCATCGTGGGTTTGGCATCCTTAGTTTTGAAGGTCCTCATTATCCATCCTATCATTTTCCTAGCAGATGCGGTAGATACATTGTTGTGGTTTTTGAAGGCGAGATCCTCAGACATTATCACTCCCAGGTCCTTCACATTACTTGTTCGCTCTATTGTATTGTTAGAATTTTTTGTGTACCCTGATACAGTTTTAATTTCCTCAAGTTTTCCATATCTGAGTAGTTGAAATTTGTCTTCATTGAACTTCATATTGTTTTGAGTGGCCCATTTGAGTCTTGCAGTGTCTTCGATGGAGGTCACTGTCATGGCAATTCGGGTGTCATTCGCAAAGGAAGACGTGGAGCTATGGCTTACATCTTTGTCTATGTCAGATGTGAGGATGAGGAATAGAATATGAGTGAGTGCTGTGCTTTGAGGAATAGAGCTTTTCACTGTAGCTACTCAGACTTTACTCTCTTTACTATTACTCTTTGTGTTCTGTTTGTCAGGAAGTTATAGCTCCATCTACCAATTGTTTTGTGGGCATGAATGGATGACTGATCTTCTGACAAGACAGCTATTGAATGAGTGATGAGTGTCCTCCTCTGGAGGAAGCACCGTGTCCTCCTTTGCTGCTGATACCAGAATTTACATGACAATGTCATCATTGAGGACACTGCAGTCCTCCAAGTGGACATTAACCAAGTCTTTAAATGGGCCTCAGAAAACAGCATGAAGTTCACTGAAGAGAAATTTCAGTAACTCCACAATGGAAACCTAGAGGAAATAAAAATGGATCGGAGTATAATACAAATTCCAACCATGCAGTAGAGCGAAAAACTAATGTGAAGGGCCTGGGAGTGGTAATGCCAGTCTCTCACTTTCAACAGTGTCCCCACCACATCTGCTTGGATAATGATAGGATGAATAATAGACCCCTAGCTGTCTTCAGGAGGGAACTAGACAGGCACCTAAAGTCGGTTCCCGACCAACGAGGCTGTGGTTCGTACGCCGGTTTGTGTGTGGCCAGCAGTAACAGTCTGGTTGATCATGGCCTCATCCTTTTGATGCCTGGTGAGGCCCTCCAGGTATACCTGGAGTGGGATTCAGGGGTCAATGCTCTCTCTGCCTGGTCTGAGACCAAGCCTCATAGTGGATCAGGGTCTGATTAACCAGGCTGTTACTGCTGGCTGCACATTAACCGATGTACAAACCACAACCTGGCTGATAAGATACTTACTTTAGGTGCCTGGTATGTAAGTAGTGAAAAATGTCTTGAGTATATTATTTGTATTGTAATGAATTTTTTATTCAAGCTACATATTTCACTTACCAGAAGTTTCATACACCGCCTCTTCTAAACTACTGTACTATTGAACTACTCCATACTGGCACCATATTTGTGT
>NC_091299.1:32199725-32202225 GCF_038502225.1 Cherax quadricarinatus
TAGTCTATATTTATTATAATATCAGTAGTAATTAATTATATTCTTAGAAAACTATTAAATTTTTTTTTTAATTTAAAAAATTCAACATTTTTTTCTATTAAGCTTAAAAATATCATCTTGTTGAAAATGGTACAAAATACCGTCAAGTTGAACATTAATAAACGTGGGCAACAGTTGGGTATCTTTATTGATACCCAGATGGACCTGCCTTGTAACCTGCACTAGTGGAGCGGCCCAAACAACGTCTGCCACAACTTCTACCTCACCTTCGACAGTATTTAAGACTACGTTCTCATGCTTTCGTATAGTTCCAGACCATGAAGCTGAACTCTTCTCCAGGCTGGGGGACTGACTACCTTGTTCCAGACCATGGAGCTGAACTCTTCTCCAGGCTGAGGGACTGACTACCTTGTTCCAGACCATGAAGCTGAACTCTTCTCCAGGCTGAGGGACTGACTACCTTGTTCCAGACCATGAAGCTGAACTCTTCTCCAGGCTGAGGGACTGACTACCTTGTTCCAGACCATGAAGCTGAACTCTTCTCCAGGCTGAGGGACTGACTACCTTGTTACACACCATGGAGCTGAACTCTTCTCCAGGCTGAGGGACTGACTACCTTGTTCCAGACCATGGAGCTGAACTCTTCTCCAGGCTGAGGGACTGACTACCTTGTTCCAGACCATGGAGCTGAACTCTTCTCCAGGCTGAGGGACTGACTACCTTGTTCCAGACCATGGAGCTGAACTCTTCTCCAGGCTGAGGGACTGACTACCTTGTTCCAGACCATGAAGCTGAACTCTTATCTAGATTGAGGGACTGACTACCTTGTTCCAGACCATGAAGCTGAACTCTTCTCCAGGCTGAGGGACTGACTACCTTGTTCCAGACCACGGAGCTGAACTCCCCTCTAGATTGAGGGACTGACTACCTTGTTCCAGACCATGTAGCTGAACTCTTCTCAAGGCTGAGGGACTGACTACCTTGTTCCAGACCATGGAGCTGAAGTCTTCTCCAGGCTGGGGGACTGACTACCTTGTTCCAGACCATGGAGCTGAACTCTTTTCCAGGCTGAGGGACTGACTACCTTGTTCCAGACCATGGAGCTGAACTCTTCTCCAGGCTGAGGGACTGACTACCTTGTTCCACGCCATGGAGCTGAACTCTTCTCCAGGCTGAGGGACTGACTACCTTGTTCCAGACCATGGAGCTGAACTCTTCTCCAGGCTGAGTGACTGACTACCTTGTTCCAGACCATGGAACTGAACTCTTCTCCAGGCTGAGGGACTGACTACCTTGTTCCAGACCATGGAGCTGAACTCTTCTCCAGGCTGAGGGACTGACTACCTTGTTCCAGACCATGGAGCTGAACTCTTCTCCAGGCTGAGGGACTGACTACCTTGTTCCAGACCATGGAGCTGAACTCTTCTCCAGGCTGAGGGACTGACTACCTTGTTCCAGACCATGGAGCTGAACTCTTCTCCAGGCTGAGTGACTGACTACCTTGTTCCAGACCATGAAGCTGAACTCTTCTCCAGGCTGAGGGACTGACTACCTTGTTCCAGACCATGGAGCTGAACTCTTCTCCAGGCTGAGGGACTGACTACCTTGTTCCAGACCATGGAGCTGAACTCTTCTCCAGGCTGAGGGACTGACTACCTTGTTCCAGACCATGGAGCTGAACTCTTCTCCAGGCTGAGGGACTGACTACCTTGTTACACACCATGGAGCTGAACTCTTCTCCAGGCTGAGGGACTGACTACCTTGTTCCAGACCATGGAGCTGAAGTCTTCTCCAGGCTGGGGGACTGACTACCTTGTTCCAGACCATGGAGCTGAACTCTTTTCCAGGCTGAGGGACTGACTACCTTGTTCCAGACCATGGAGCTGAACTCTTCTCCAGGCTGAGGGACTGACTACCTTGTTCCACACCATGGAGCTGAACTCTTCTCCAGGCTGAGGGACTGACTACCTTGTTCCAGACCATGGAGCTGAACTCTTCTCCAGGCTGAGTGACTGACTACCTTGTTCCAGACCATGGAACTGAACTCTTCTCCAGGCTGAGAGACTGACTACCTTGTTCCAGACCATGGAGCTGAACTCTTCTCCAGGCTGAGGGACTGACTACCTTGTTCCAGACCATGGAGCTGAACTCTTCTCCAGGCTGAGGGACTGACTACCTTGTTCCAGACCATGGAGCTGAACTCTTCTCCAGGCTGAGGGACTGACTACCTTGTTCCAGACCATGGAGCTGAACTCTTCTCCAGGCTGAGGGACTGACTACCTTGTTCCAGACCATGAAACTGAACTCTTCTCCAGGCTGAGGGACTGACTACCTTGTTCCAGACCATGGAGCTGAACTCTTCTCCAGGCTGAGGGACTGACTACCTTGTTCCAGACCATGGAGGTGAACTCTTCTCCAGGCTGAGGGACTGACTACCTTGTTCCAGACCATGGAGCTGAACTCTTCTCCAGGCTGAGGGACTGACTACCTTGTTCCAGAC
>NC_091299.1:32207225-32212225 GCF_038502225.1 Cherax quadricarinatus
CACACACACACACACACACACACACACACACACACACATACACACATACACACACACACACACATACACACACACACACACACACACACACACACACACACACACATACACACACACACACACACACACACACAACTGCTACACATGGAAGGACAAGCGCACCCCCCAGAAACACCTGCAGAAGGACTCCAGCCACGACACCCCCAAGGCAACTGAACAATCCAAACCAACCATCACACACCGATCCCTCTGTTTCCACCCCCCGCACCACAGTTACAGTATTATAACAGAAGTTGAAGGTTTGGTACACAAATGCAGATGTATTAACGAATAAACATGAGGAATGGCAAGAAAGAATCAATGAGAAGTCCCCAGACATCATAGCAGTTACAGAAACAAAACTCATGGAGACAATAACAGATGCAATCTTCCCACCAGGATACCAGATCATGAGGAAAGATAGAAGGGGCAGGGGGGGAGGTGGGGTTGCTCTGCTCGTAAAAAACAGATGGAAATTCGAGAAAATGGAAGGAATAGATGAGACGGGAGAAAGAGACTACATAGCAGGTACACTTCAGTCGGGGGAACACAAAGTGGTCATTGCAGTGATGTATAATCCACCACAGAACTGCAGGAGGCCAAGAGAGGAATATGAAGAGAGCAACAGAGCAATGGTGGACACACTTGCTGAGGTGGCAAGAAGAGCTCACTCCAGCAGAGCAAAGTTGCTGGTTATGGGGGATTTCAACCACAGGGAGATTGACTGGGAAAACCTGGAGCCACATGGGGGTCCCGAAACATGGAGAGCCAGGATGTTGGAAGTGGTGCTGGAAAACCTCATGCACCAACATGTTAAGGACACTACCAGAGTGAGAGGGGAGGATGAACCAGCAAGATTGGACCTTGTGTTCACCCTGGGCAGCTCAGACATTGAGGACATCAAGTATGAGCGTCCCCTAGGAGCTAGCGACCACGTGGTTCTGTGCTTTGAATACATAGTAGAGCTGCAAGTGGAGAGAATAACAGGAGTAGAATGGGAAAAACCTGACTATAAAAGAGGGGACTACATAGGGTTGAAGAACTTCCTGCGGGAGGTCCAGTGGGACAGAGAACTGGCAGGAAAGCCAGTAAATGAAATGATGGAATATGTAGCAACAAAATGCAAGGAGGCAGTGGAAAGGTTCATTCCCAAGGGCAACAGTAACAACGGGAAGACCAGAACAAGCCCCTGGTTCACCCGACGGTGTAAGGAGGCAAAAACAAAGTGCAATAGAGAATGGAAAAAGTACAGAAGGCAGAGAACACACGAAAATAGGGAGATCAGTCGCAGAGCCAGGAATGAGTACGCACAGGTAAGGAGGGAGGCCCAGCGACAGTATGAAAATGACATAGCATCGAGAATCAAGACTGACCCGAAACTGTTGTATAGCCACATCAGGAGGAAGACAACAGTCAAAGACCAGGTGATCAGATTAAGGACAGAAGGTGGAGAACTCACAAGAAATGATCAGGAGGTATGTGAGGAGCTGAACAGGAGATTCAAGGAAGTTTTTACAGTAGAGACAGGAAGGGCTGTGGGAAGACAGAACAGAAGGGAACATCAAGAGGGAATATACCAACAAGTGTTGGATGACATACGAACAACTGAGGAGGAGGTGAAGAAGCTCTTAAGTGACCTTGACACCTCAAAGGCGATGGGACCGGACAACATCTCCCCATGGGTCCTTAGAGAAGGAGCAGAGATGCTGTGTGTGCCTCTAACCACAATCTTCAACACATCCCTTGAAACTGGGCAACTACCTGAGAAATGGAAGACAGCTAATGTAGTCCCCATATTTAAGAAAGGAAACAGAAACGAGGCACTAAACTACAGACCTGTGTCTCTGACATGTATCGTGTGCAAGGTCATGGAGAAGATTATCAGGAGGAGAGTGGTCGAACACCTGGAAAGGAACAAGATTATAAATGAAAACCAGCATGGGTTCATGGAAGGCAAATCTTGTATCACAAACCTCCTGGAGTTTTATGACAAGGTAACAGAAGTAAGACACGAGAGAGAGGGTTGGGTAGATTGCGTTTTCCTAGACTGCAGGAAGGCCTTTGACACAGTTCCCCACAAGAGATTAGTGCAGAAGCTTGAGGATCAGGCACACGTAAAAGGAAGGGCACGGCAATGGATAAGGGAATACCTGACAGGGAGGCAGCAACGAGTCATGGTACGTGAAGAGGTATCACAGTGGGCGCCTGTTACGAGCGGGGTCCCACAGGGGTCAGTTCTAGGACCAGTGCTATTTTTGATATATGTGAACGACATGATGGAAGGAATAGACTCTGAAGTGTCCCTGTTCGCAGATGACGTGAAGTTGATGAGAATAATTAAATCGGACGAGGATGAGGCAGGACTGCAAAGAGACCTGGAGAGGCTGGACATGTGGTCCAGTAACTGGCTTCTCGAATTCAATCCAGCCAAATGCAAAGTCATGAAGATTGGGGAGGGGCAAAGAAGACCGCAGACAGAGTATAGGCTAGGTGGACAAAGACTACAGACCTCACTCAGGGAGAAAGACCTTGGGGTGACCATAACACCGAGCACATCACCGGAGGCACACATCAACCAAATAACCGCTGCAGCATACGGGCGCCTGGCAAACCTGAGAATAGCGTTCCGATACCTTAATAAGGAATCGTTCAAGACACTGTACACTGTGTATGTTAGGCCCATACTGGAGTATGCAGCACCAGTCTGGAACCCACACCTGGTCAAGCACGTCAAGAAGTTAGAGAAAGTACAAAGGTTTGCAACAAGGCTAGTCCCAGAGCTCAAGGGAATGTCGTACGAGGAAAGGTTAAGGGAAATCGGACTGACGACACTGGAGGACAGAAGGGTCAGGGGAGACATGATAACGACATACAAGATACTGCGGGGAATAGACAAGGTGGACAGAGATAGGATGTTCCAGAGAGGGGACACAGGGACAAGGGGTCACAACTGGAAGCTGAAGACTCAGACGAGTCACAGGGACGTTAGGAAGTATTTCTTCAGTCATAGAGTTGTCAGCAAGTGGAATAGCCTAGCAAGTGAAGTAGTGGAGGCAGGAACCATACATAGTTTTAAGAAGAGGTATGACAAAGCTCAGGAAGCAGAGAGAGAGAGGATCCAGTAGCGATCAGTGAAGAGGCGGGGCCAGGAGCTGAGTCTCGACCCCTGCAACCACAATTAGGTGAGTACAATTAGGTGAGTACACACACACACACACACACACCACCATGTGCACCATGTACACCACCATGTGCTGGACACAGTGCACACAACCGAGGAAGAAGTGAAGAGGCTTCTGAGTGAGCTAGATACCTCAAAGGCAATGGGGCCAGATAACATCTCTCCATGGGTCCTGAGAGAGGGAGCAGAGGCGCTATGTGTACCCCTAACAACAATATTCAATACATCTATCGAAACAAGAAGATTGCCTGAGGCATGGAAGACAGCAAATGTGGTCCCAATATTTAAAAAAGGAGACAGACATCAAGCACTAAACTACAGACCAGTGTCACTGACATGTATAGCATGCAAAATCATGGAGAAGATTGTCAGGAGAAGAGTGGTGGAACATCTAGAAAGGAATGATCTCATCACCAGCAGCCAACATGGTTTCAGAGACGGGAAATCCTGTGTCACAAACCTACTGGAGTTCTATGACATGGTGACAGCAGTAAGACAAGAGAGAGAGGGGTGGGTGGATTGCATTTTCTTGGACTGCAAGAAGGCTTTTGACACAGTACCACACAAGAGGTTTGTGCAAAAACTGGAGGACCAAGCAGGGATAACAGGGAAGGCACTGCAAAGGATCAGGGAATACTTGTCAGGAAGACAGCAGCGAGTAATGGTACGTGGCGAGGTGTCAGAGTGGGCACCTGTGACCAGCGGGGTCCCACAGGGGTCAGTCCTAGGACCAGTGCTGTTTCTGGTATTTGTGAACGACATGACGGAAGGAATAAACTCCGAGGTGTCCCTGTTTGCAGATGACGTGAAGTTGATGAGAAGAGTTCATTCGATCGAAGACCAGGCAGAACTACGAAGGGATCTGGACAGGCTGCAGACCTGGTCCAGCAACTGGCTCCTGGAGTTCAATCCCACCAAGTGCAAAGTCATGAGGATTGGGGAAGGGCAAAGAAGACGGCAGACGGAGTACAGTCTAGGGGGCCAGAGACTACAAACATCACTCAACATAACTGCCGCAGCATATGGGCGCCTGGCAAACCTCAGAACAGCATTCCGACATCTTAATAAGGAATCGTTCAGGACCCTGTACACCGTGTACGTTAGGCCCATATTAGAGTATGCGGCACCAGTTTGGAACCCACACCTAGCCAAGCATGTAAAGAAACTAGAGAAAGTGCAAAGGTTTGCAACAAGACTAGTCCCAGAGTTAAGAGGTATGTCCTATGAGGAGAGGTTAAGGGAAATCAACCTGACGACACTGGAGGACAGGAGAGATAGGGGGGACATGATAACGACTTACAAAATACTGAGAGGAATTGACAAGGTGGACAAAGACAGGATGTTTCAGAGACTGGACACAGCAACACGGGGACACAGTTGGAAGCTGAAGACACAGATGAATCAAAGGGATGTTAGGAAGTATTTCTTCAGCCACAGAGTAGTCAGGAAGTGGAATAGTTTGGGAAGCGATGTAGTGGAGGCAGGATCCATACATAGCTTTAAGCAGAGGTACGATAAAGCTCATGGTTCAGGGAGAGTGACCTAGTAGCGACCAGTGAAGAGGCGGGGCCAGGAGCTTGGACTCGACCCCTGCAACCTCAACTAGGTGAGTACAACTAGGTGAGTACACACACACACACACACACACACACACACACACACACACACACACACACACACACACACACACACACACACACACATACACACACACACACACACATACACACACACACATACACACACACATACACACACACACACACAGACACACACAGAC
>NC_091299.1:32217225-32279725 GCF_038502225.1 Cherax quadricarinatus
GTGATCCAGGCACTGTGAGTGGCGATCCAGGCACTCTGAATAGCGATCCAGGCACTCTGAGTGGTGATCCAGGCACTCTGGCAATCCAGGCGCTCTGAGTGGTGATTCAGGCAGTCAGAGAGGCGATCCAGGCGCTCTGAGTGGTGATCCAGGCACTGAGTGGCGATCTAGGCACTCTGAGCGAAGATCCAGGCACTGTGAGTTGCGATCCAGGCACTGTGAGTTGCGATCCAGGCACTCTGAGTGGTGATCCAGACACTCTGGCGATTCAGACGCTCTGAGTGGTGATCCAAGTACTCTGAGTGGCAATCCAGGCACTCTGAGTGGTGATCCAGGCACTCTGAGTGGTGATCCAGGCACTCTGAGTGGCAATCCAGGCACTCTGAGTGGCAATCCAGGCACTCTGAGTGGTGATCCAGGCACTCTGAGTGGTGATCCAGTCACTCTGAGTGGTGATCCAGGCACTCTGAGTGGTCATCCAGGCACTCTGAGTAGTCATCCAGTCACTCTGAGTAGCAATCCAGGCACTCTGAGTGGTCATCCAGGCACTCTGAGTGGTCATCCAGGCACTCTGAGTGGCGAAGGAGGGAAGTAATATGAACGTCTGTGAATTCTATGCTCTATTAATGCCAAATGCCAAGATTAATATTCACGTCCAGTACAATGACTGTGCTGCTTCGCACGTCCAGTACAATGACTGTGCTGCTTCGCACGTCCGGTACAATGACTGTGCTGCTTCGCACGTCCAGTACAATGACTGTGCTGCTTCGCACGTCCAGTACAATGACTGTGCTGCCTCGCACGTCCGGTACAATGACTGTGCTGCCTCGCACGTCCGGTACAATGACTGTGCTGCCTCGCACGTCCAGTACAATGACTGTGCTGCCTCGCACGTCCAGTACAATGACTGTGCTGCCTCGCACGTCCGGTACAATGACTGTGCTGCCTCGCACGCCCAGTACAATGACTGTGCTGCCTCGCACGTCCGGTACAATGACTGTGCTGCCTCGCACGTCCAGTACAATGACTGTGCTGCCTCGCACGTCCAGTACAATGACTGTGCTGCCTCGCACGTCCGGTACAATGACTGTGCTGCCTCGCACGTCCGGTACAATGACTGTGCTGCCTCGCACGTCCAGTACAATGACTGTGCTGCCTCGCACGTCCGGTACAATGACTGTGCTGCCTCGCACGTCCGGTACAATGACTGTGCTGCCTCGCACGTCCAGTACAATGACTGTGCTGCCTCGCACGTCCGGTACAATGACTGTGCTGCCTCGCACGTCCGGTACAATGACTGTGCTGCCTCGCACGTCCAGTACAATGACTGTGCTGCCTCGCACGTCCGGTACAATGACTGTGCTGAGTCGCACGTACAGTACAATGACTGTGCTGCCTCACACGTCCAGTACAATGACTGTGCTGCCTCGCACGTCCAGTACAATCACTGTGCTGCCTCGCACGTCCAGTACAATGACTGTGCTGCCTCGCACGTCCAGTACAATGACAGTGCTGCCTCGCACGTCCAGTACAATGACTGTGCTGCCTCACACGTCCAGTACAATGACTGTGCTGCCTCGCACGTCCAGTACAATGACTGTGCTGCCTCGCACGTCCAGTACAATGACTGTGCTGCCTCGCACGTCCAGTACAATGACTGTGCTGCCTGACACGTCCGGCACAATGACTGTGGTACCTCACACGTCTAGTACAATGACTGTGCTGCCTCACACGTACAGTACAATGACTGTGCTGCCTCACACGTCCGGCACAATGACTGTGCTGCCTCACACGTCCAGTACAATGACTGTGCTGTCTCACACGTCTAGTACAATGACTGTGCTACCTCACACGTCCAGTACAATGACTGTGCTACCTCACACGTCTAGTACAATGACTGTGCTGCCTCACACGTCTAGTACAACGACTGTGCTGCCTCACACGTCCAGTACAATGACTGTGCTGTCTCACACGTCCGGCACAATTACTGTGCTGCCTCACACGTCCGGTACAATGACTGTGCTGCCTCACACGTCCAGTACAATGACTGTGCTGCCTCACACGTCCAGAACAATGACTGTGCTACCTCACACGTCCAGAACAATGACTGTGCTGCCTCACACGTCCAGTACAATGACTGTGCTGCCTCACACGTCCAGCACAATGACTGTGCTGCCTCACACGTCTAGTACAATGACTGTGCTGACTCACACGTCCAGTACAATGACTGTGCTGACTCACACGTCCAGCACAATGACTGTGCTGCCTCACACGTCCAGTACAATGACAGTGCTGACTCACACGTCCAGTACAATGACTGTGCTGACTCACACGTTTAGTACAATGACTGTGCTGCCTCACACGTCCGGTACAATGACTGTGCTACCTCACACGTCCAGTACAATGACTGTGCTGCCTCACACGTCTAGTACAATGACTGTGCTGCCTTACACGTCTAGTACAATGACTGTGCTGCCTCACACTTCTAGTACAATGACTGTGCTGCCTCACACGTCTAGTACAATGACTGTGCTGCCTCACACGTCCAGTACAATGACTGTGCTGTCTCACACGTCCGGCACAATGACTGTGCTGCCTCACACGTCCGGTACAAT
Organism: Cherax quadricarinatus; assembly: GCF_038502225.1. Classification (NCBI taxonomy): domain Eukaryota; kingdom Metazoa; phylum Arthropoda; class Malacostraca; order Decapoda; family Parastacidae; genus Cherax; species Cherax quadricarinatus. The sequence continues at coordinate 32,219,841 of NC_091299.1, forward strand.
GACTGTGCTGCCTCACACGTCCAGTACAATGACTGTGCTGCCTCACACGTCTAGTACAATGACTGTGCTGCCTCACACATCCGGTACAATGACTGTGCTGCCTCACACGTCCAGTACAATGACTGTGCTGCCTCACACGTCCAGTACAATGACTGTGCTGACTCACACGTCCAGTACAATGACTGTGCTGACTCACACGTCCAGTACAATGACTGTGCTGCCTCACTCATCCAGTACAATGACTGTGCTGCCTCACACGTCCAGTACAATGACTGTGCTGCCTCACACGTCCAGTACAATGACTCTGCTGCCTCACACGTCTAGTACAATGACTGTGCTGCCTCACACGTCCAGTACAATGATTGTGCTGCCTCACACGTCCAGTACAATGACTCTGCTGCCTCACACGTCTAGTACAATGACTGTGCTGCCTCACACGTCCAGTACAATGACTCTGCTGCCTCACACGTCTAGTACAATGACTGTGCTGCCTCACTCATCCAGTACAATGACTCTGCTGCCTCACACGTCTAGTACAATGACTGTGCTGCCTCGCACGTCCAGTACAATGACTGTGCTGTCTCACACGTCCGGCACAATGACTGTGCTGCCTTACACGTCCGGTACAATGACTGTGCTGCCTCACACGTCCGGTACAATGACTGTGCTGCCTCACACGTCCAGAACAATGACTGTGCTACCTCACACGTCCAGTACAATGACTGTGCTGCCTCACACGTCCAGTACAATGACTGTGCTGACTCACACGTCCAGTACAATTACTGTGCTGACTCACACGTCCAGTACAATGACTGTGCTGCCTCACACGTCCAGTACAATGACTGTGCTGACTCACACGTCCAGTACAATGACTGTGCTGCCTCACACGTCCAGTACAATGACTGTGCTGACTCACACGTCCGGTACAATGACTGTGCTGCCTCACACGTCCGGTACAATGACTGTGCTGCCTCACACGTCTAGTACAATGACTGTGCTGACTCACACGTCCGGTACAATGACTGTGCTGCCTCACACGTCCGGTACAATGACTGTGCTACCTCACACGTCCAGTACAATGACTGTGCTGACTCACACGTCCAGTACAATGACTGTGCTGCCTCACACGTCCGGTACAATGACTGTGCTGCCTCACACGTCCAGTACAATGACTGTGCTGCCTCACACGTCTAGTACAATGACTGTGCTGCCTCACACATCCGGTACAATGACTGTGCTGCCTCACACGTCCAGTACAATGACTGTGCTGCCTCACACGTCCAGTACAATGACTGTGCTGCCTCACACGTCCAGTACAATGACTGTGCTGTCTCACACGTCCAGTACAACGACTGAGCTGACTCACACGTCCAGTAGAATGACTCTGCTGCCTCACACATCCAGTACAATGACTGTGCTGCCTCACACGTCCGGTACAATGACTGTGCTGCCTCACACGTCTAGTACAATGACTGTGCTGACTCACACGTCCAGTACAAAGCCTGTGCTGCCTCACACGTCCGGTACAATGACTGTGCTACCTCACACGTCCAGTACAATGACTGTGCTGACTCACACGTCCAGTACAATGACTGTGCTGACTCACACGTCCAGTACAATGACTGTGCTGACTCACACTTCCAGTACAATGACTGTGCTGCCTCACACATCCAGTACAATGACTGTGCTGCCTCACACGTCCAGTACAATGACTGTGCTGACTCACACGTCCAGTACAATGACTGTGCTGCCTCACACGTCCAGAACAATGACTGTGCTGTCTCACACATCCAGTACAATGACTGTGCTGCCTCACACATCCAGTACAATGACTGTGTTGCCTCACACCTCCAGTACAATGACTGTGCTGTCTCACACGTCCAGTACAACGACTGAGCTGACTCACACGTCCAGTAGAATGACTCTGCTGCCTCACACATCCAGTACAATGACTGTGCTGCCTCACACGTCCGGTACAATGACTGTGCTGCCTCACACGTCTAGTACAATGACTGTGCTGACTCACACGTCCAGTACAAAGCCTGTGCTGCCTCACACGTCCGGTACAATGACTGTGCTACCTCACACGTCCAGTACAATGACTGTGCTGACTCACACGTCCAGTACAATGACTGTGCTGACTCACACATCCAGTACAATGACTGTGCTGACTCACACTTCCAGTACAATGACTGTGCTGCCTCACACATCCAGTACAATGACTGTGCTGCCTCACACGTCCAGTACAATGACTGTGCTGACTCACACGTCCAGTACAATGACTGTGCTGCCTCACACGTCCAGTACAATGACTGTGCTGTCTCACACATCCAGTACAATGACTGTGCTGCCTCACACATCCAGTACAATGACTGTGCTGCCTCACACCTCCAGTACAATGACTGTGCTGTCTCACACCTCCAGTACAATGACTGTGCTGCCTCACACTTCCAGTACAATGACTGTGCTGCCTCACACGTCCAGTACAATGACTGTGCTGCCTCACACGTCCAGTACAATGACTGTGCTGCCTCACAAGTCCAGTACAATGACTGTGCTGCCTCACACGTCCAGTACAATGACTGTGCTGCCTCACACTTCCAGTACAATGACTGTGCTGCCTCACACGTCCAGTACAATGGCTGTGCTGCCTCACACCTCCAGTACAATGACTGTGCTGTCTCACACGTCCAGTACAATGACTGTGTTGCCTCACACCTCCAGTACAATGACTGTGCTGCCTCACACCTCCAGTACAATGACTGTGCTGCCTCACACGTCCAGTACAATGACTGTGTTGCCTCACACGTCCAGTACAATGACTGTGCTGCCTCACACGTCCAGTACAATGACTGTGCTGTCTCACACCTCCAGTACAATGACTGTGTTGCCTCACACCTCCAGTACAATGACTGTGCTGTCTCACACGTCCAGTACAATGACTGTGCTGCCTCACACGTCCAGTACAATGACTGTGCTGCCTCACACCTCCAGTACAATGACTGTGCTGCCTCACACGTCTAGTACAATGACTGTGCTGCCTCACACCTCCAGTACGATGACTGTGCTGCCTCACACGTCCAGTACAATGACTGTGCTGCCTCACACGTCTAGTACAATGACTGTGCTGCCTCACACATCCGGTACAATGACTGTGCTGCCTCACACGTCCAGTACAATGATTGTGCTGCCTCACACGTCCAGTACAATGACTGTGCTGCCTCACACGTCCAGTACAATGACTGTGCTGTCTCACACGTCCAGTACAATGACTGAGCTGACTCACACGTCCAGTAGAATGACTCTGCTGCCTCACACGTCCAGTACAATGACTGTGCTGCCTCACACGTCCAGTACAATGACTGTGCTGTCTCACACGTCCAGTACAATGACTGAGCTGACTCACACGTCCAGTAGAATGACTCTGCTACCTCACACGTCCAGTACAATGACTGTGCTGCCTCACACGTCCGGTACAATGACTGTGCTGCCTCACACGTCTAGTACAATGACTATGCTGACTCACACGTCCAGTACAAAGCCTGTGCTGCCTCACACGTCCGGTACAATGACTGTGCTACCTCACACGTCCAGTACAATGACTGTGCTGACTCACACGTCCAGTACAATGACTGTGCTGACTCACACGTTCAGTAAAATGACTGTGCTGACTCACACTTCCAGTACAATGACTGTGCTGCCTCACACGTCCAGTACAATGACTGTGCTACCTCACACGTCCAGTACAATGACTGTGCTGCCTCACACGTCCAGTACAATGACTGTGCTGCCTCACACGTCCAGTACAATGACTGTGCTGTCTCACACATCCAGTACAATGACTGTGCTGCCTCACACATCCAGTACAATGACTGTGCTGCCTCACACCTCCAGTACAATGACTGTGCTGTCTCACACGTCCAGTACAATGACTGTGCTGCCTCACACTTCCAGTACAATGACTGTGCTGCCTCACACGTCCAGTACAATGACTGTGCTGCCTCACACGTCCAGTACAATGACTGTGCTGCCTCACACTTCCAGTACAATGACTGTGCTGCCTCACACGTCCAGTACAATGGCTGTGCTGCCTCACACTTCCAGTACAATGACTGTGCTGTCTCACACCTCCAGTACAATGACTGTGTTGCCTCACACCTCCAGTACAATGACTGTGCTGCCTCACACCTCCAGTACAATGACTGTGCTGCCTCACACGTCCAGTACAATGACTGTGTTGCCTCACACCTCCAGTACAATGACTGTGCTGCCTCACACGTCCAGTACAATGACTGTGCTGTCTCACACCTCAAGTACAATGACTGTGTTGCCTCACACCTCCAGTACAATGACTGTGCTGCCTCACACGTCCAGTACAATGACTGTGCTGACTCACACGTCCAGTACAATGACTGTGCTGACTCACACGTCCAGTACAATGACTGTGCTGCCTCACACGTCCAGTACAATGACTGTGCTGACTCACACGTCCAGTACAATGACTGTGCTGCCTCACACGTCCAGTACAATGACTGTGCTGCCTCACTCATCCAGTACAATGACTGTGCTGCCTCACACGTCCAGTACAATGACTGTGCTGCCTCACACGTCCAGTACAATGACTCTGCTGCCTCACACGTCTAGTACAATGACTGTGCTGCCTCACACGTCCAGTACAATGACTCTGCTGCCTCACACGTCTAGTACAATGACTGTGCTGCCTCACTCATCCAGTACAATGACTCTGCTGCCTCACACGTCTAGTACAATGACTGTGCTGCCTCGCACGTCCAGTACAATGACTGTGCTGTCTCACACGTCCGGCACAATGACTGTGCTGCCTTACACGTCCGGTACAATGACTGTGCTGCCTCACACGTCCGGTACAATGACTGTGCTGCCTCACACGTCCAGAACAATGACTGTGCTACCTCACACGTCCAGTACAATGACTGTGCTGCCTCACACGTCCAGTACAATGACTGTGCTGACTCACACGTCCAGTACAATTACTGTGCTGACTCACACGTCCAGTACAATGACTGTGCTGCCTCACACGTCCAGTACAATGACTGTGCTGACTCACACGTCCAGTACAATGACTGTGCTGCCTCACACGTCCAGTACAATGACTGTGCTGACTCACACGTCCGGTACAATGACTGTGCTGCCTCACACGTCCGGTACAATGACTGTGCTGCCTCACACGTCTAGTACAATGACTGTGCTGACTCACACATCTGGTACAATGACTGTGCTGCCTCACACGTCCGGTACAATGACTGTGCTACCTCACACGTCCAGTACAATGACTGTGCTGACTCACACGTCCAGTACAATGACTGTGCTGACTCACACGTCTAGTACAATGACTGTGCTGCCTCACACGTCCGGTACAATGACTGTGCTGCCTCACACGTCCAGTACAATGACTGTGCTGCCTCACACGTCTAGTACAATGACTGTGCTGCCTCACACATCCGGTACAATGACTGTGCTGCCTCACACGTCCAGTACAATGACTGTGCTGCCTCACACGTCCAGTACAATGACTGTGCTGCCTCACACGTCCAGTACAATGACTGTGCTGTCTCACACGTCCAGTACAACGACTGAGCTGACTCACACGTCCAGTAGAATGACTCTGCTGCCTCACACGTCCAGTACAATGACTGTGCTGCCTCATACGTCCGGTACAATGACTGTGCTGCCTCACACGTCTAGTACAATGACTGTGCTGACTCACACGTCCAGTACAAAGCCTGTGCTGCCTCACACGTCCGGTACAATGACTGTGCTACCTCACACGTCCAGTACAATGACTGTGCTGACTCACACGTCCAGTACAATGACTGTGCTGACTCACACGTCCAGTACAATGACTGTGCTGACTCACACTTCCAGTACAATGACTGTGCTGCCTCACACGTCCAGTACAATGACTGTGCTGCCTCACACGTCCAGTACAATGACTGTGCTGCCTCACACGTCCAGTACAATGACTGTGCTGCCTCACACGTCCAGTACAATGACTGTGCTGTCTCACACATCCAGTACAATGACTGTGCTGCCTCACACATCCAGTACAATGACTGTGCTGCCTCACACCTCCAGTACAATGACTGTGCTGTCTCACACCTCCAGTACAATGACTGTGCTGCCTCACACTTCCAGTACAATGACTGTGCTGCCTCACACGTCCAGTACAATGACTGTGCTGCCTCACACGTCCAGTACAATGACTGTGCTGCCTCACACTTCCAGTACAATGACTGTGCTGCCTCACACGTCCAGTACAATGGCTGTGCTGCCTCACACCTCCAGTACAATGACTGTGCTGTCTCACACGTCCAGTACAATGACTGTGTTGCCTCACACCTCCAGTACAATGACTGTGCTGCCTCACACCTCCAGTACAATGACTGTGCTGCCTCACACGTCCAGTACAATGACTGTGTTGCCTCACACCTCCAGTACAATGAGTGTGCTGCCTCACACGTCCAGTACAATGACTGTGCTGTCTCACACCTCCAGTACAATGACTGTGTTGCCTCACACCTCCAGTACAATGACTGTGCTGTCTCACACGTCCAGTATAATGACTGTGCTGCCTCACACGTCCAGTACAATGACTGTGCTGCCTCACACCTCCAGTACAATGACTGTGCTGCCTCACACGTCTAGTACAATGACTGTGCTGCCTCACACCTCCAGTACGATGACTGTGCTGCCTCACACGTCCAGTACAATGACTGTGCTGCCTCACACGTCCAGTACAATGACTGTGCTGCCTTACACGTCCGGTACAATGACTGTGCTGCCTCACACGTCCGGTACAATGACTGTGCTGCCTCACACGTCCAGAACAATGACTGTGCTACCTCACACGTCCAGTACAATGACTGTGCTGCCTCACACGTCCAGTACAATGACTGTGCTGACTCACACGTCCAGTACAATGACTGTGCTGACTCACACGTCCAGTACAATGACTGTGCTGCCTCACACGTCCAGTACAATGACTGTGCTGACTCACACGTCCAGTACAATGACTGTGCTGCCTCACACGTCCAGTACAATGACTGTGCTGACTCACACGTCCGGTACAATGACTGTGCTGCCTCACACGTCCGGTACAATGACTGTGCTGCCTCACACGTCTAGTACAATGACTGTGCTGACTCACACGTCCGGTACAATGACTGTGCTGCCTCACACGTCCGGTACAATGACTGTGCTACCTCACACGTCCAGTACAATGACTGTGCTGCCTCACACGTCCAGTACAATGACTGTGCTGACTCACACGTCCAGTACAATGACTGTGCTGACTCACACGTCCAGTACAATGACTGTGCTGCCTCACACGTCCAGTACAATGACTGTGCTGACTCACACGTCCAGTACAATGACTGTGCTGCCTCACACGTCCAGTACAATGACTGTGCTGACTCACACGTCCGGTACAATGACTGTGCTGCCTCACACGTCCGGTACAATGACTGTGCTGCCTCACACGTCTAGTACAATGACTGTGCTGACTCACACGTCCGGTACAATGACTGTGCTGCCTCACACGTCCGGTACAATGACTGTGCTACCTCACACGTCCAGTACAATGACTGTGCTGACTCACACGTCCAGTACAATGACTGTGCTGACTCACACGTCTAGTACAATGACTGTGCTGCCTCACACGTCCGGTACAATGACTGTGCTGCCTCACACGTCCAGTACAATGACTGTGCTGCCTCACACGTCTAGTACAATGACTGTGCTGCCTCACACATCCGGTACAATGACTGTGCTGCCTCACACGTCCAGTACAATGATTGTGCTGCCTCACACGTCCAGTACAATGACTGTGCTGCCTCACACGTCCAGTACAATGACTGTGCTGTCTCACACGTCCAGTACAATGACTGAGCTGACTCACACGTCCAGTAGAATGACTCTGCTGCCTCACACGTCCAGTACAATGACTGTGCTGCCTCACACGTCCGGTACAATGACTGTTCTGCCTCACACGTCTAGTACAATGACTGTGCTGACTCACACGTCCAGTACAAAGCCTGTGCTGCCTCACACGTCCGGTACAATGACTGTGCTACCTCACACGTCCAGTACAATGACTGTGCTGACTCACACGTCCAGTACAATGACTGTGCTGACTCACACGTTCAGTACAATGACTGTGTTGACTCACACTTCCAGTACAATGACTGTGTTGCCTCACACGTCCAGTACAATGACTGTGCTACCTCACACGTCCAGTACAATGACTGTGCTGCCTCACACGTCCAGTACAATGACTGTGCTGCCTCACACGTCCAGTACAATGACTGTGCTGTCTCACACATCCAGTACAATGACTGTGCTGCCTCACACATCCAGTACAATGACTGTGCTGCCTCACACCTCCAGTACAATGACTGTGCTGTCTCACACGTCCAGTACAATGACTGTGCTGCCTCACACGTCCAGTACAATGACTGTGCTGCCTCACACTTCCAGTACAATGACTGTGCTGCCTCACACGTCCAGTACAATGGCTGTGCTGCCTCACACCTCCAGTACAATGACTGTGCTGTCTCACACCTCCAGTACAATGACTGTGTTGCCTCACACCTCCAGTACAATGACTGTGCTGCCTCACACCTCCAGTACAATGACTGTGCTGCCTCACACGTCCAGTACAATGACTGTGTTGCCTCACACCTCCAGTACAATGACTGTGCTGCCTCACACGTCCAGTACAATGACTGTGCTGTCTCACACCTCAAGTACAATGACTGTGTTGCCTCACACCTCCAGTACAATGACTGTGCTGCCTCACACGTCCAGTACAATGACTGTGCTGACTCACACGTCCAGTACAATGACTGTGCTGACTCACACGTCCAGTACAATGACTGTGCTGCCTCACACGTCCAGTACAATGACTGTGCTGACTCACACGTCCAGTACAATGACTGTGCTGCCTCACACGTCCAGTACAATGACTGTGCTGCCTCACTCATCCAGTACAATGACTGTGCTGCCTCACACGTCCAGTACAATGACTGTGCTGCCTCACACGTCCAGTACAATGACTCTGCTGCCTCACACGTCTAGTACAATGACTGTGCTGCCTCACACGTCCAGTACAATGACTCTGCTGCCTCACACGTCTAGTACAATGACTGTGCTGCCTCACTCATCCAGTACAATAACTGCTGCCTCACACGTCTAGTACAATGACTGTGCTGCCTCGCACGTCCAGTACAATGACTGTGCTGTCTCACACGTCTGGCACAATGACTGTGCTGCCTTACACGTCCGGTACAATGACTGTGCTGCCTCACACGTCCGGTACAATGACTGTGCTGCCTCACACGTCCAGAACAATGACTGTGCTACCTCACACGTCCAGAACAATGACTGTGCTACCTCACACGTCCAGTACAATGACTGTGCTGACTCACACTTCCAGTACAATGACTGTGCTGCCTCACACGTCCAGTACAATGACTGTGCTGCCTCACACGTCCAGTACAATGACTGTGCTGCCTCACACGTCCAGTACAATGACTGTGCTGCCTCACACGTCCAGTACAATGACTGTGCTGTCTCACACATCCAGTACAATGACTGTGCTGCCTCACACGTCCAGAACAATGACTGTGCTACCTCACACGTCCAGTACAATGACTGTGCTGCCTCACACTTCCAGTACAATGACTGTGCTGCCTCACACGTCCAGTACAATGACTGTGCTGCCTCACACGTCCAGTACAATGACTGTGCTGCCTCACACTTCCAGTACAATGACTGTGCTGCCTCACACGTCCAGTACAATGGCTGTGCTGCCTCACACCTCCAGTACAATGACTGTGCTGTCTCACACGTCCAGTACAATGACTGTGTTGCCTCACACCTCCAGTACAATGACTGTGCTGCCTCACACCTCCAGTACAATGACTGTGCTGCCTCACACGTCCAGTACAATGACTGTGTTGCCTCACACCTCCAGTACAATGAGTGTGCTGCCTCACACGTCCAGTACAATGACTGTGCTGTCTCACACCTCCAGTACAATGACTGTGTTGCCTCACACCTCCAGTACAATGACTGTGCTGTCTCACACGTCCAGTACAATGACTGTGCTGCCTCACACGTCCAGTACAATGACTGTGCTGCCTCACACCTCCAGTACAATGACTGTGCTGCCTCACACGTCTAGTACAATGACTGTGCTGCCTCACACCTCCAGTACGATGACTGTGCTGCCTCACACGTCCAGTACAATGACTGTGCTGCCTCACACGTCCAGTACAATGACTGTGCTGCCTTACACGTCCGGTACAATGACTGTGCTGCCTCACACGTCCGGTACAATGACTGTGCTGCCTCACACGTCCAGAACAATGACTGTGCTACCTCACACGTCCAGTACAATGACTGTGCTGCCTCACACGTCCAGTACAATGACTGTGCTGACTCACACGTCCAGTACAATGACTGTGCTGACTCACACGTCCAGTACAATGACTGTGCTGCCTCACACGTCCAGTACAATGACTGTGCTGACTCACACGTCCAGTACAATGACTGTGCTGCCTCACACGTCCAGTACAATGACTGTGCTGACTCACACGTCCGGTACAATGACTGTGCTGCCTCACACGTCCGGTACAATGACTGTGCTGCCTCACACGTCTAGTACAATGACTGTGCTGACTCACATGTCCAGTACAATGACTGTGCTGCTTCACCCGTCCGGTACAATGACTGTGCTACCTCACACGTCCAGTACAATGACTGTGCTGCCTCACACGTCCAGTACAATGACTGTGCTGACTCACACGTCCAGTACAATGACTGTGCTGACTCACACGTCCAGTACAATGACTGTGCTGCCTCACACGTCCAGTACAATGACTGTGCTGACTCACACGTCCAGTACAATGACTGTGCTGCCTCACACGTCCAGTACAATGACTGTGCTGACTCACACGTCCGGTACAATGACTGTGCTGCCTCACACGTCCGGTACAATGACTGTGCTGCCTCACACGTCTAGTACAATGACTGTGCTGACTCACACGTCCGGTACAATGACTGTGCTGCCTCACACGTCCGGTACAATGACTGTGCTACCTCACACGTCCAGTACAATGACTGTGCTGACTCACACGTCCAGTACAATGACTGTGCTGACTCACACGTCTAGTACAATGACTGTGCTGCCTCACACGTCCGGTACAATGACTGTGCTGCCTCACACGTCCAGTACAATGACTGTGCTGCCTCACACGTCTAGTACAATGACTGTGCTGCCTCACACATCCGGTACAATGACTGTGCTGCCTCACACGTCCAGTACAATGATTGTGCTGCCTCACACGTCCAGTACAATGACTGTGCTGCCTCACACGTCCAGTACAATGACTGTGCTGTCTCACACGTCCAGTACAATGACTGAGCTGACTCACACGTCCAGTAGAATGACTCTGCTGCCTCACACGTCCAGTACAATGACTGTGCTGCCTCACACGTCCGGTACAATGACTGTTCTGCCTCACACGTCTAGTACAATGACTGTGCTGACTCACACGTCCAGTACAAAGCCTGTGCTGCCTCACACGTCCGGTACAATGACTGTGCTACCTCACACGTCCAGTACAATGACTGTGCTGACTCACACGTCCAGTACAATGACTGTGCTGACTCACACGTTCAGTACAATGACTGTGTTGACTCACACTTCCAGTACAATGACTGTGCTGCCTCACACGTCCAGTACAATGACTGTGCTACCTCACACGTCCAGTACAATGACTGTGCTGCCTCACACGTCCAGTACAATGACTGTGCTGCCTCACACGTCCAGTACAATGACTGTGCTGTCTCACACATCCAGTACAATGACTGTGCTGCCTCACACATCCAGTACAATGACTGTGCTGCCTCACACCTCCAGTACAATGACTGTGCTGTCTCACACGTCCAGTACAATGACTGTGCTGCCTCACACGTCCAGTACAATGACTGTGCTGCCTCACACTTCCAGTACAATGACTGTGCTGCCTCACACGTCCAGTACAATGGCTGTGCTGCCTCACACCTCCAGTACAATGACTGTGCTGTCTCACACCTCCAGTACAATGACTGTGTTGCCTCACACCTCCAGTACAATGACTGTGCTGCCTCACACCTCCAGTACAATGACTGTGCTGCCTCACACGTCCAGTACAATGACTGTGTTGCCTCACACCTCCAGTACAATGACTGTGCTGCCTCACACGTCCAGTACAATGACTGTGCTGTCTCACTCCTCAAGTACAATGACTGTGTTGCCTCACACCTCCAGTACAATGACTGTGCTGCCTCACACGTCCAGTACAATGACTGTGCTGACTCACACGTCCAGTACAATGACTGTGCTGACTCACACGTCCAGTACAATGACTGTGCTGCCTCACACGTCCAGTACAATGACTGTGCTGACTCACACGTCCAGTACAATGACTGTGCTGCCTCACACGTCCAGTACAATGACTGTGCTGCCTCACTCATCCAGTACAATGACTGTGCTGCCTCACACGTCCAGTACAATGACTGTGCTGCCTCACACGTCCAGTACAATGACTCTGCTGCCTCACACGTCTAGTACAATGACTGTGCTGCCTCACACGTCCAGTACAATGACTCTGCTGCCTCACACGTCTAGTACAATGACTGTGCTGCCTCACTCATCCAGTACAATGACTCTGCTGCCTCACACGTCTAGTACAATGACTGTGCTGCCTCGCACGTCCAGTACAATGACTGTGCTGTCTCACACGTCCGGCACAATGACTGTGCTGCCTTACACGTCCGGTACAATGACTGTGCTGCCTCACACGTCCGGTACAATGACTGTGCTGCCTCACACGTCCAGAACAATGACTGTGCTACCTCACACGTCCAGTACAATGACTGTGCTGCCTCACACGTCCAGTACAATGACTGTGCTGACTCACACGTCCAGTACAATTACTGTGCTGACTCACACGTCCAGTACAATGACTGTGCTGCCTCACACGTCCAGTACAATGACTGTGCTGACTCACACGTCCAGTACAATGACTGTGCTGCCTCACACGTCCAGTACAATGACTGTGCTGACTCACACGTCCGGTACAATGACTGTGCTGCCTCACACGTCCGGTACAATGACTGTGCTGCCTCACACGTCTAGTACAATGACTGTGCTGACTCACACATCTGGTACAATGACTGTGCTGCCTCACACGTCCGGTACAATGACTGTGCTACCTCACACGTCCAGTACAATGACTGTGCTGACTCACACGTCCAGTACAATGACTGTGCTGACTCACACGTCTAGTACAATGACTGTGCTGCCTCACACGTCCGGTACAATGACTGTGCTGCCTCACACGTCCAGTACAATGACTGTGCTGCCTCACACGTCTAGTACAATGACTGTGCTGCCTCACACATCCGGTACAATGACTGTGCTGCCTCACACGTCCAGTACAATGACTGTGCTGCCTCACACGTCCAGTACAATGACTGTGCTGCCTCACACGTCCAGTACAATGACTGTGCTGTCTCACACGTCCAGTACAACGACTGAGCTGACTCACACGTCCAGTAGAATGACTCTGCTGCCTCACACGTCCAGTACAATGACTGTGCTGCCTCACACGTCCGGTACAATGACTGTGCTGCCTCACACGTCTAGTACAATGACTGTGCTGACTCACACGTCCAGTACAAAGCCTGTGCTGCCTCACACGTCCGGTACAATGACTGTGCTACCTCACACGTCCAGTACAATGACTGTGCTGACTCACACGTCCAGTACAATGACTGTGCTGACTCACACGTCCAGTACAATGACTGTGCTGACTCACACTTCCAGTACAATGACTGTGCTGCCTCACACGTCCAGTACAATGACTGTGCTGCCTCACACGTCCAGTACAATGACTGTGCTGCCTCACACGTCCAGTACAATGACTGTGCTGCCTCACACGTCCAGTACAATGACTGTGCTGTCTCACACATCCAGTACAATGACTGTGCTGCCTCACACATCCAGTACAATGACTGTGCTGCCTCACACCTCCAGTACAATGACTGTGCTGTCTCACACCTCCAGTACAATGACTGTGCTGCCTCACACTTCCAGTACAATGACTGTGCTGCCTCACACGTCCAGTACAATGACTGTGCTGCCTCACACGTCCAGTACAATGACTGTGCTGCCTCACACTTCCAGTACAATGACTGTGCTGCCTCACACGTCCAGTACAATGGCTGTGCTGCCTCACACCTCCAGTACAATGACTGTGCTGTCTCACACGTCCAGTACAATGACTGTGTTGCCTCACACCTCCAGTACAATGACTGTGCTGCCTCACACCTCCAGTACAATGACTGTGCTGCCTCACACGTCCAGTACAATGACTGTGTTGCCTCACACCTCCAGTACAATGAGTGTGCTGCCTCACACGTCCAGTACAATGACTGTGCTGTCTCACACCTCCAGTACAATGACTGTGTTGCCTCACACCTCCAGTACAATGACTGTGCTGTCTCACACGTCCAGTACAATGACTGTGCTGCCTCACACGTCCAGTACAATGACTGTGCTGCCTCACACCTCCAGTACAATGACTGTGCTGCCTCACACGTCTAGTACAATGACTGTGCTGCCTCACACCTCCAGTACGATGACTGTGCTGCCTCACACGTCCAGTACAATGACTGTGCTGCCTCACACGTCCAGTACAATGACTGTGCTGCCTTACACGTCCGGTACAATGACTGTGCTGCCTCACACGTCCGGTACAATGACTGTGCTGCCTCACACGTCCAGAACAATGACTGTGCTACCTCACACGTCCAGTACAATGACTGTGCTGCCTCACACGTCCAGTACAATGACTGTGCTGACTCACACGTCCAGTACAATGACTGTGCTGACTCACACGTCCAGTACAATGACTGTGCTGCCTCACACGTCCAGTACAATGACTGTGCTGACTCACACGTCCAGTACAATGACTGTGCTGCCTCACACGTCCAGTACAATGACTGTGCTGACTCACACGTCCGGTACAATGACTGTGCTGCCTCACACGTCCGGTACAATGACTGTGCTGCCTCACACGTCTAGTACAATGACTGTGCTGACTCACACGTCCGGTACAATGACTGTGCTGCCTCACACGTCCGGTACAATGACTGTGCTACCTCACACGTCCAGTACAATGACTGTGCTGCCTCACACGTCCAGTACAATGACTGTGCTGACTCACACGTCCAGTACAATGACTGTGCTGACTCACACGTCCAGTACAATGACTGTGCTGCCTCAGACGTCCAGTACAATGACTGTGCTGACTCACACGTCCAGTACAATGACTGTGCTGCCTCACACGTCCAGTACAATGACTGTGCTGACTCACACGTCCGGTACAATGACTGTGCTGCCTCACACGTCCGGTACAATGACTGTGCTGCCTCACACGTCTAGTACAATGACTGTGCTGACTCACACGTCCGGTACAATGACTGTGCTGCCTCACACGTCCGGTACAATGACTGTGCTACCTCACACGTCCAGTACAATGACTGTGCTGACTCACACGTCCAGTACAATGACTGTGCTGACTCACACGTCTAGTACAATGACTGTGCTGCCTCACACGTCCGGTACAATGACTGTGCTGCCTCACACGTCCAGTACAATGACTGTGCTGCCTCACACGTCTAGTACGATGACTGTGCTGCCTCACACATCCGGTACAATGACTGTGCTGCCTCACACGTCCAGTACAATGATTGTGCTGCCTCACACGTCCAGTACAATGACTGTGCTGCCTCACACGTCCAGTACAATGACTGTGCTGTCTCACACGTCCAGTACAATGACTGAGCTGACTCACACGTCCAGTAGAATGACTCTGCTGCCTCACACGTCCAGTACAATGACTGTGCTGCCTCACACGTCCGGTACAATGACTGTTCTGCCTCACACGTCTAGTACAATGACTGTGCTGACTCACACGTCCAGTACAAAGCCTGTGCTGCCTCACACGTCCGGTACAATGACTGTGCTACCTCACACGTCCAGTACAATGACTGTGCTGACTCACACGTCCAGTACAATGACTGTGCTGACTCACACGTTCAGTACAATGACTGTGTTGACTCACACTTCCAGTACAATGACTGTGCTGCCTCACACGTCCAGTACAATGACTGTGCTACCTCACACGTCCAGTACAATGACTGTGCTGCCTCACACTTCCAGTACAATGACTGTGCTGCCTCACACGTCCAGTACAATGACTGTGCTGTCTCACACATCCAGTACAATGACTGTGCTGCCTCACACATCCAGTACAATGACTGTGCTGCCTCACACCTCCAGTACAATGACTGTGCTGTCTCACACGTCCAGTACAATGACTGTGCTGCCTCACACTTCCAGTACAATGACTGTGCTGCCTCACACCTCCAGTACAATGACTGTGCTGCCTCACACTTCCAGTACAATGACTGTGCTGCCTCACACGTCCAGTACAATGGCTGTGCTGCCTCACACCTCCAGTACAATGACTGTGCTGTCTCACACCTCCAGTACAATGACTGTGTTGCCTCACACCTCCAGTACAATGACTGTGCTGCCTCACACCTCCAGTACAATGACTGTGCTGCCTCACACGTCCAGTACAATGACTGTGTTGCCTCACACCTCCAGTACAATGACTGTGCTGCCTCACACGTCCAGTACAATGACTGTGCTGTCTCACACCTCAAGTACAATGACTGTGTTGCCTCACACCTCCAGTACAATGACTGTGCTGTCTCACACGTCCAGTACAATGACTGTGCTGCCTCACACGTCCAGTACAATGACTGTGCTGCCTCACACCTCCAGTACAATGATTGTACTGCCTCACACGTCTAGTACAATGACTGTGCTGCCTCACACCTCCAGTACGATGACTGTGCTGCCTCACACGTCCAGTACAATGACTGTGCTGCCTCACACGTCCAGTACAATGACTGTGCTGCCTCACACCTCCAGTACAATGACTGTGCTGCCTCACACGTCCAGTACAATGACTGTGCTGTCTCACACCTCCAGTACAATGACTGTGCTGCCTCACACCTCCAGTACAATGACTGTGTTGCCTCACACCTCCAGTACAATGACTGTGCTGTCTCACACGTCCAGTACAATGACTGTGCTGCCTCACACCTCCAGTACAATGACTGTGCTGCCTCACACGTCTAGTACAATGACTGTGCTGTCTCACACCTCCAGTACAATGACTGTGCTGTCTCACACCTCCAGTACAATGACTGTGCTGCCTCACACCTCCAGTACAATGACTGTGCTGCCTCACACATCCAGTACAATGACTGTGCTGCCTCACACGTCCAGTACAATGACTGTGCTGCCTCACACGTCCAGTACAATGACTGTGCTGCCTCACACCTCCAGTACAATGACTGTGTTGCCTCACACCTCCAGTACAATGACTGTGCTGTCTCACACGTCCAGTACAATGACTGTGCTGCCTCACACGTCCAGTACAATGACTGTGCTGCCTCACACCTCCAGTACAATGACTGTGCTGCCTCACACGTCCAGTACAATGACTGTGCTGCCTCACACCTCCAGTACCTGTCACCTGCCTCACACCTCCAGTACAATGACTGTGCTGCCTCACACGTCCAGTACAATGACTGTGCTGTCTCACACCTCCAGTACAATGACTGTGCTGCCTCACACCTCCAGTACAATGACTGTGCTGTCTCACACGTCCAGTACAATGACTGTGCTGCCTCACACATCCAGTACAATGACTGTGCTGCTTCACACGTCCATTACAATGACTCTGCTGCCTCACATGTCCAGTACAATGACTGTGCTGACTCACACGTCCAGTACAATGACTCTGCTGCCTCACACGTCCAGTACAATGACTGTGCTGACTCACACGTCCAGTACAATGACTGTGCTGCCTCACACGTCTAGTACAATGACTGTGCTGTCTCACACCTCCAGTACAATGACTGTGCTGTCTCACACCTCCAGTACAATGACTGTGCTGCTTCACACGTCCATTACAATGACTCTGCTGCCTCACACGTCCAGTACAATGACTGTGCTGTCTCACACCTCCAGTACAATGACTCTGCTGCCTCACACGTCCAGTACAATGACTCTGCTGCCTCACACGTCCAGTACAATGACTGTGCTGTCTCACACCTCCAGTACAATGACTCTGCTGCCTCACATGTCCAGTACAATGTCATAATTTTATTAACTGCCTCTATTTTAACAAAATTAAAAAATAAAAAAAGATGAGTCAAACGCACTTTTATTCTACAAAAAAGATTAATAATTTTGACCCATAAAAATTTCCTAACTTATAAAGGATGTGTTGCTTTTGTTTACGTGAAGTTCAAAATTTTTTGATTTAAAAAATATTAATATTGATAATAAACACTGTACTATATAGAATTCTGAATTAAATAAAGAAATACCTTCATAAAATCCAGGCAAGTTGTGGCCGTATGAATCCATTACGATTCCGTGAGTCATTTTGTACATAATTACGAATTTGAAATTTTGGTCTTCCTCGTCATAGCTTATTACTGCATCAACTCTTCAAGAGTTGTTTTTTTTCACGCTCTCCATCAGTTGTGTCAACGCCTGTGTGAGCAACTCTGATATGGTCATCCAGTGACGTCTCATGTGTGCTGGAATTCCAGCCTGGCGCAAGCCATCGTTGGGTACATTATGCAAGGTGTCGGGACTGCTGGTTTTCAACGAGTGTCTCTTGGCTGTCTTGACGTACCTGGAGGAAAATGCGTCGCTCAACGTCAGTGTTTGGTTTAGAAAAACACGTGAGAAAACACCAGGACATATTTATTTTGAAAACTTTGCGGTCCTGGGACCGTGATCACTTCTAACACACAGTTACACGGAGGTTCACCAGGACATTCTGGACCGGGTCTTCTCCGTGAGGTGACCCGGCCATACAGAGGTTAAAAAGAGTTATGTGTGAGTGAAGAATACCATACTGGGATGAGGATAGGTAGACAATGAGATCATGAAGGTATCTATTACCAAGGTTTATATCAACGTCAGTGTTTGCAAGGGAGCAGTGACAAACCACAACCAACAACTTCGGAGAGATTTAAGTAATTCAGCTGATCACTTACTTTCCTCACGCTGAGTTGGTTCCTCCGAACATTCTGCTGCGTGTTGCTCTGCAACGAAGAGCTCTCCCACACCCAGCTGTCAGGGCCTCCAAACGAAATTTTGCAAGGCGGCAGGCTGAGGGCTCCCCTTCCTCCCAGTCTATGTGAATTTTACATAATTATTTTTTTAAATAAACTAAAAATATCTGAAATTACCAAAACAAAAATCCAATGAAAAAATCAAAATAAAGCGTTTATGTTTATGGGGCGCCTTCAGAGATTCACAGCCGGGCCCCGGACCATTGTACCGGCTGGAACCCCCATCCTCTCAGGCCCTGCCAGCTGTCCCCATTCTAAGTCTTTAAATTATCGATCACAGATTTCATTCGGATGCATGAAACATTTTACAGAACAAAAAAGCACAATACCGTGACTGGAACAATACACAAATAATCCTCACAGAGGAAAATGAGACTTACTACCACATCCAAATCGACCCGAAGCGTCGTCATACGTTTCGGTCTCCTGTATGAAGCACTTCGACTGAACTACTTAGTTTCTCATTCACTGAGTTCCATGGAATCAAAAATATCAATATTTTTATGGAATCTCAAACCTACAACGATTAACTAATCCAGTAAGAAATATCTTTCTGAAGCTGCCTGGATCCTCTGGCTCCTTGTTCACTGTAGAGTTTACTAGTGTGTCTGCTGATGCCCACCTGCGGCTGCCAGTGTTGTGAACACTGAGAGTGAATGGATCACAGTCACGTCAAACCTGAGTAAAATGACTCGTGAGATCAAGGAACAGTTTTTCTGACTGGATCCTGGAGATGTTGCAGCACAGGGTTCGTACTCTGAAACATTGTGTTCGGGTCATTAGCTTAGTGAATATGATAATAGTATATAATACCGACAAGTTGATAAGTAAGAGGTATGTGCATCAATTAGGCATCTTTATTCCGAAACGTTTCGCCTACACAGTAGGATTCTTCAGTCGAGTACCGAGGAGGTGGCAGAAGTAGTAGAGATATGAAGACGATGTAATCAATCCATTACCCTTGAAGACGTACGTCTTCACATCTCTACTGCTTCTGCTGCCTCTGTACTCGACTGAAGAAGCCTACTGAGTAGGTGAAAGGTTTCGGAATAAAACTACCTAACTGTGGCACATGTATCTTATCATTAGCTCAGTGCAACTGAACTCTGATGAACACATTGTTTCAACTCGTGTTGTTCTCTGTGACAGGGAGGGATCACTCTTCTCTCCACTGATCACAACTGTGAAATCGAGTTTCGAGGCATCGCACTGCTCAAGAATACGAACATCTCACATGCCTCCAGAGATCACCAAATGTCTCTCCACAGGCCAGCATATTGTGGATTATATCTTGAATTACCTCAGAAGTCCCTAAAAATATCATAACTCAGATATTACCTTAATTGGAGAGTTATTACTGTAATCTAAAGTAATTTGCCTTCGAAATGAGAGTCCTGGTCGAGTCTTGTTCATTCTCTACGTCCATCGGTACAACGTGGACTTGGAAATACAGAGCCGATGACTCGATCATAGTATAAAATTTCCCTGTTATACGTCTAACGCATTTATATGAACACTACGATACGCATAACGTTTAGCTCGTCAGTGAGCGAAACTTTGTACTAGTAAAAGTCTCTTCGGTAGTACGTGTCCTTGTCTCCATAAAGGTATGCGATGTTTCGTTTCATCCACTGGCTGTGATAGCAACCTTGCAAGTTGAAACACTTGTATGTTTATAGTTGATTGCTGTAGAAACGTGGGCAACTGATTATTGACAGAAGAATATATTGTATATAAGCTGTGAGAGTCTCGCTCCCAGATGATGAGAGAAATATCCCTCAGTGAGACTGTGTAGGTAATGGAATGCGTCTAGTGCTCCTGGAGTCTCCTGCACCTTCGGGAAGGATGGAGGGAAGGAGAGGAGGGAGGGAGGGAGGGAATGAGAGGTAGGGAGCAAATGAGTGGGAGGGAGGAAGAGGGGAAGAAGGTAAGGAGGGAAGAAGAAAAAAGGGGAGGGAGGGAAGAAGGAAAGAGGGAAGGGAAGAAAGAAGGGAAAAGAGGAGGGAGAAAAAGAGGGAAGAGGGGAGGGAGGGAGGGAGGGAGGGAGGGAGGGTAGTGAAAGTGGCGTGTTGTGGTTGGTTGCTCAGTCCGTGGCTGCGAGGTAGTGAGACTTGACGTAGCGCCTCCCACGAGCCTCTCCAGGTTGCAGAGCTTCCAGCACCAGCGATCCAGTACACACACGCTCGCTGGAGCCAGTCTTACCCAGACCGCTGTCAGGAGTTGCTGCACGCGAGACCTGACCTGGAGACCCACAACACACACGCTCTCTGGACCCGTTAATTGAATCATTAAAAGTGCCAGCATTTACGATCGTCCTTCAAGAGCTTCCATCCATTTGATATCCTAATCTCACACGAATCTTTGCCATGACTTCCAGCATTTAATAACGCATTTCCAGAAGTTCCAGTCATTCGACAGGAGTTCCAGTATTTATCAACGTGGTTTCAGAGATTCCAGCCATTGGCTAACGTCTCGTTTAGCCCAGGGTCTCCCATAACTTTACGTTAATTTACAACCATCAAATTTACTGGTTGAGATCCTCTGGTGTTGTGTCGCGCGCGCGCGCGTGTGTGTGTGGGGGGGACTTGAAGGACTGGACTTAATTGTGTGGGGAGTTTTTCAGTAGTCACCGAAAAAAACCACAGGAGAGTATACGTTATCAGCAACGTCAGAACCTCCTTCAGGAAACTATTTCTCCAAGCCTGGTGTGTTGAGATGTGTTGACAGCTATGACACGAGACATGATAATCAGTCTGCTGTTCCTCTCCCTGGGTGAGTATTTACAATATATTTTAATGCTTTATTTAATCTGCTGCTTTTGTTGTATATATTTGTGCTATATTAACCAAAACGCTTTTTTTTTTTTGGACTGTGACACCATTATGACTCTAGCTGAGCAGATTTCATGGACATAATATCTACTACTAAGTTTGTGAACTTCTAATTGACATAACGCTAGTCGACACATTATGTTCTTTTACTAACTCTGCATGTTACTAGTCCCAGTAGCTAGATCTGTATGTCTGGATGTGGAATTAAACGTGTAGTTGAGAACGTCTTACTTCTTCTGTCACCAGAGCTTAACAAATATACACAATGTACTAATTACGTCGAAAGACGTCATAATATTTCGTAGACGAGGAAAAGACTTGCACGTCATTGTTTCTTAGACGATGCTCGCGGTCATACAGGTCATACAGGAAGTCATACAGGTCATACAGGAAGAGAAGGGCAGGTCCACTTCTCTGGGTCAAGAGTCCCTGACGAGCATTAAGGCGTCACTTTGTAGGGAACTGTGTCAGTGTAATCAGTGTAAACTGTAAGACAGATGTTACAAGGCTGGAGGGGACCAGTGACCTGCGGGCTCCTGGTTGTTTGTGGCTAATGGCCAACAAAGAATCTGCAAAATAACTCAGTCATTTTTTTTTGGGGGGGGGCGAAATTTGTATTTCCTGACGACACATGAATGTAATATTCTTTGAAATTTAAATTTTTAGCCAAAGTGACTTAAATACTTTGTCTGGGAATCTCAAGTTTTAAGATATTTTTAAACACAGGCCAGAACTGATCTCTGAAGTAGAGGGACTAATAAGGTCAAGCGGGTTCTGTCATATATGGGAATTGATTAAAACAAACCTTTCTTCTGAGTCGTGAATCCTGGTCTTGTTGAACCTGTGTTCCTACGGCACTTGAAGACCCTGTTTACTGCAACACTTTCCTCACAACTTTCTACACAACTTTCTTTCCAGCAGCTGATTGTAAAATACTCTTCGATAAAAAATATTGCTTTCGAACAGGTTAAATTATTACACTCCAACATTTTTCCTATTTGAGTTTGAGCTGCGTGTAGAAAGCTGCGCCATAATGAGAACAGTTAGACAAGTTTCCCCTAGAGGAAGCAAAACAAAACAACATCAGAATAACACACAAACAAGAAGGTTCAAAATTTGAATGGCATGGCAATGAGTTTATTCCCTTAGTGTCACCTGGCACTTATCCATGTGTCACACACACACACACACACACACACACACACACACACACACACACACACACACACACACACACACACATCAGTGTCACTTCACATTCTTCATAAAAAGTTTTCATACAACATTCATGTAAACACTGCAGCAGTCCCACTGGACCAGTTAGTGAAAGACCTGTCTAGCTGGGCCAGCGGGCCTGCTGCAGTGTTCCTCCTTTCTTATGAGTCGGGTGTCGTCGCGCGTCAGGTGTTGCTTTCTTGTGGGATGTGATGGTGAGGTGTGGTCTAGACCCTTTATATGCCTTCCTTTGATGTATTGTCTTTATTGTTCCTTTATAATGTGAGAAGTCACGAAAGCGCTTTGAATTTCATTATCCTTTCACAATGGTTGTTTTGTATATTCTGATATCAAGTGTTTACTGTGATCTTATTGCATATATATATATATATATATATATATATATATATATATATATATATATATATATATATATATATATATATATATATATATATATATATATATATATATATATATCAAACTAAAACGGAGATTTAAATAATGTCATGTCAGTGAGAGGTTAAGTGGTAATGACAGTGAGAGGTTGAGTGGTCATGTCAGTGAGAGGTTAAGTGGTCATATCAGTGAGAGGTTGAGTGGTAATGTGAATGAGAGGTTGAGTGGTCATGTCAGTGAGGGGTTGAGTGGTCATGTCAGTGAGGGGTTGAGTGGTCATGTCAGTGAGAGGTTGAGTGGTCATGTCAGTGGGAGGTTGAGTGGTCATGTCAGTGAGGAGTTGAGTGGTCATGTCAGTGAGAGGTTGAGTGGTCATATCAGTGAGGGGTTGAGTGGTAATGTCAGTGAAAGGTTGAGTGGTCATATCAGTGAGAGGTTAAGTGATCATGTCAGTGAGGGATTGAATGGTCATGTCAGTGAGGGGTTGAGTGGTCATGTCAGTAAGGGGTTGAGTGGTCATGTCAGTGCGAGGTTGAATGGTCATGTCAGTGGGAGGTTGAGTGGTCATATCAATGAGGGGTTGAGTGGTAATGTCAGTGAAAGGTTGAGTGGTCATATCAGTGAGAGGTTAAGTGATCATGTCAGTGAGGGATTGAGTGGTCATGTCAGTGAGAGGTTAAGTGATCATGTCAGTGAAGGATTGAGTGGTCATGTCAGTGAGGGGTTGAGTGGCCATGTCAGTAAGGGGTTGAGTGGTCATGTCAGTGCGAGGTTGAATGGTCATGTCAGTGGGAGGTTGAGTGGTCATGTCAGTGAGAGGTTGAGTGGTCATGTCGGTGAGGGGTTGAGTGGTTATGTCAGTGAGAGGCTGAATGGTCATATCAGTGGGTTGAGTGGTCATGTTAGTGAGAGGTTGAGTGGTCATGTCAGTGGGAGGTTGAGTGGTCATGTCAGTGAGGGAGTAGAGTGGTCATGTCAGTGAAAGGTTGAGTCTTGAGGGGCTGAGTGGTTATGTCAGTGAGGTTGAGTGGTCAAGTCAATGAGAGGTTAAGTGGTCATGTCAGTGAGGGGTTGAGTGGTCATGTCAGTGAGAGGTTGAGTGGTTATGTCAGTGGGAGGTTGAGTGATCATGTCAGTGAGGGGTTGAGTGGTCATGTCAGTGAGAGGTTGAGTGTTTATATCAGTGAGGTGTTGAGTGGTCATGCCAGTGAGAGGTTGAGTGGTCATGTCAGTGAGAGGTTGAGTGGTCATGTCAGTGAGAGGTTGAGTGGTCATATCAGTGAGAGGTTAAGTGGTCATGCCAGTGAGAAGTTGAGTGGTCATGTCAATGAGGGGTTCATTGCTCATGTCAGTGAGAAGTTGAGTGGTCATGTCAGCGAGAGGTTGAGTGGTCATGTCATCGAGAGGTTGAGTGGGTATGTCAGCGAGAGATTGAGTGGTCATGCCAGTGAGAAGTTGAGTGGTAATGTCAATGAGGTGTTCAGTGCTCATGTCAGTGAGAAGTTGAGTGGTCATGTCAACGAGAGGTTGAGTTTTGAAGTCAGTGAGATATTGAATGGTCATGTCAGTGAGGTGTTGAGTGGTCATGTCGGTGAGGGGTTGAGTGGTCATGTCAGTGAGGGGGTTGAGTGATCATGTCAGTGAGAGGATGAGTAGTCATATCAGTGAGAAGTTGAGTGGTCATGTCAGTAAGGGATCGAGTTGTCATGTCAGTGAGAGGTTGAGTGGGTATGTCAGAGTCTGAGTGGTCATGTCAGTGAGAGGTTGAGTTTTCATGTCAATGAGAAGTTGAGTGTTCATTTCAGTGAGAGGTTGAGTGGTCATGTCAGTGGGAGGTTGAGCGGGTATATCAGTGAGAGGTTGAGTTGTCGTGTCAGTGAGAGGTTGAGTGTTCATGTCAATGACAAGTTGAGTTGTTATTTCAGTGATAGGTTGAGTGGTCATGTCAGTGGGAGGTTGAGTGGTCATGTCAGTGACAGGTTGAGTGGTCATGTCAGTGAGAGGTTGAGTGGTCATGTCAGTGAGGGGTTGAGTGGTCATGTCAGTGGGAGGTTGAGTGGTCATGTCAGTGAGAGGTTGAGTGGTCATGTCAGTGGGAGGTTGAGTGGTCATGTCAGTGAGGGGTTGAGTGGTCATGTCAGTGGGAGGTTGACTGAACAAAGTCATGAAGGTTGGAAGACGGGTGAAGGTAGACTGAAGATTGATCTGGAGGAAAGATATGAAAAAAGTGTGAAATTAATGCCAGAAAAGCTGTAATAAATTAATAAGAGAGATAGATAGATAGATAGATAGATAGAGAGAGAGAGAGAGAGAGAGAGAGAGAGAGAGAGAGAGAGAGAGAGAGAGAGAGAGAGAGAGAGAGAGAGAGAGAACTAGCTTTCTTGAAAGTTTTTCTACTCCCTTTATCCTACCTACTATACTCTGCCTTATCCCATTAACCCCTTTTCCCCCTTCTATAAGTTTCCACTGACCCCCATACATCCTCCTCCTTCCTATCCTTCCCTCCCACTTTCTTTTGTCAGTCTGTTTATCCCAGAAGTGAAAGTTAGGGCTCCCTCCTGCTGCTGTTGTTGACGTTGCTGCTACTCTGGAAATTCTCCAGAGACAGTACTACAACCAGCAAAGAGACGGGGCCAGGAGCTGTGAAGTGATCCCTGGAACCACATATAGGTAAGTACATATAAGTGAGTATATATAGGTGGGAACATATAGGTGAGTATATATAGGTGAGTACATATTTGTTAGTACATGTAGGTGAGTGCATATAGGTGAGTACATAAAGGTAAGTACATAAAGGTAAGTACATATAGGTGAGTACATATTTGTGAGTACATATAGGTGAGTACATATAGGTGAGTACATATAGGTGAGTACATATTTGTGAGTATATATAGGTGAGTACATATAGGTGAGTACATACAGGTGAGTACATATAGGTGAGTACATATTTGTGAGTATATATAGGTGAGTACATATAGGTGAGTACATACAGGTGAGTACATATAGGTGAGTACATATAGGTGAGTACATATAGGTGAGTACATATAGGTGAGTACATATAGGTGAGTACATATAGGTGAGTACATACAGGTGAGTACATATAGGTGAGTACATATAGGTGAGTACATATAGGTGAGTACATATAGGTGAGTGCATATTTGTAAGTACATATAGGTGAGTACATATAGGTGAGTACACACAGGTGAGTACACACACACACACACACACACACACACACACACACACACACACACACACACACACACACACACACACACACACACACACACATACACACATACACACAAATACACACACACACACACACACACACACACACACACACACACACACACACACACACACACACACACACACACACACACACACACACACACACACACACACACACATACACACAAATACACACACACACACACACACACACACACACACACACACACACACACACACACACACACACACACACACACACACACACACACACACACACACACACACACACACACGGAGTGACCTAGTAGCGATCAGTGAAGAGGTGGGGCCAGGAGCTCGGACTCGACCCCCGCTCCCTCTACAGAAGACGAAGAGTCACTGAGCTCCTCAGGAGTGCTAGAATATCTGATACACGGAAGGAGGCGCTGACCAGGGAAGTGGAAACTATAGAACTTAAGCTAAATGACTCTTACAGGAACCAGGAGAGGCAGGAGGAGCTTAAAGCTATTAGTGAAATTGAAAGAAATTCAAAATATTTCTTTTCATATGCCAAAAACAAGGCAAATACCACATCTAGTATCGGGCCCTTACTCAGACAGGATGGGACTTACACAGACGACAATAAGGAAATGAGTGAAATATTGAAATCCCAGTACGACTCTGTGTTTAGTGAACCACTAATCTGTCTGAGGATCGACGACCCAAATGATTTCTTCATGAATGAGCCTCAAAACTCCATAAATGTATGCCAGATTTCCGACATTACCCTAACTCCGATAGATTTCGAAAAAGCCATTGACAACATGCCTATGCACTCAGCCCCGGGCCCAGACTCGTGGAACTCTGTTTTCATTAAGAACTGCAAGAAACCCCTCTCGCGTGCCCTAAGTACACTATGGAGGAGGAGCTTGGACATGGGTGAAATTCCACAGTCACTTAAAACAACGGATATAGCCCCGCTCCATAAAGGTGGCAGCAAAGCATTAGCTAAGAACTATAGACCAATAGCTCTGACGTCCCACATCATAAAAATCTTTGAAAGAGTGCTAAGAAGCAGGATTGCAAATCACCTGGATTCCCAAAATCTGCACAATCCAGGGCAACATGGGTTCAGGGTAGGTCGCTCCTGCCTCTCACAACTACTGGATCACTATGACATGGCCTTGGATGCACTGGAAGAAAATCAGAATGCAGATGTAATATACACAGACTTTGCAAAAGCATTTGACAAATGCGATCATGGCGTAATAGCCCATAAAATACGTGCTAAAGGAATAACTGGGAAAGTGGGGAGATGGATCTTCAACTTCCTAACAAATCGAACACAAAGAGTAGTGGTCAACAGAGTTAAATCGGAGGCTGCCATAGTGAAGAGCTCTGTTCCACAAGGCACAGTACTCGCCCCCATCTTATTCCTTATCCTCATATCAGACATAAACAGAGATATACACCACAGCACCGTATCATCCTTTGCGGATGATACTAGGATCTGCATGAGGCTGTCATCTGCTGAGGACGCGGTTAACCTCCAAGAAGATATAAACAAAGTTTTCCAGTGGGCAACGGTAAACAATATGATGTTCAATGAGGACAAATTCCAACTACTCCGTTATGGAAAACTGGAGGAGATAATAACTAGAACAGAGTATACTACTGACTCCGGCCATACAATAGAGCGGAAAAATAATGTAAGGGACCTGGGAGTAGTAATGTCTGAGGATCTCACTTTCAAGGATCACAACAGTGCCACGATCGCACGTGCAAAGAAAATGATAGGATGGATAATGAGAACTTTCAAAACGAGAGATGCCAAGCCCATGATGATCCTTTTCAAATCACTTGTTCTCTCTAGGCTGGAATACTGCTGTACATTAACATCTCCATACAAAGTAGGTGAAATCGCAGATCTAGAGAGTGTACAGAGATCCTTTACTGCACGTATAAGTTCTGTCAAGCACCTTAACTACTGGGAACGCTTGGAAGCACTTGACTTGTACTCGTTGGAACGCAGGAGGGAGAGATATATCATAATCTACACTTGGAAAATCTTGGAAGGAATGGTCCAAAATCTGCACACAGAAATCACTCCCTACGAAAGTAAAAGACTGGGGCAGGCGATGCAAAATGCCGCCAATAAAAAGTAGGGGCGCCATTGGTACACTGAGAGAAAACACCATAAGTGTCCGGGGCCCAAAACTGTTCAACAGCCTCCCATCAAGCATTAGGGGAATTGCCAATAAACCCCTGGCTGTCTTCAAGAGAGAGCTGGACAGATACCCAAAGTCAGTGCCGGATCAGCCGGGCTGTGGCTCGTACGTCGGACTGCGTGCGGCCAGCAGTAACAGCCTAGTTGATCAGGCCCTGATCCATCGGGAGGCCTGGTCATGGACCGGGCCGCGGGGGCGTTGATCCCCGGAATAACCTCCAGGTAACCTCAAGGTAACCCGCAACCTCAACTAGGTGAGTACAACTAGGTGAGTACACACACGCATACACATACACACACATACACACACACACACACACACACACACACACACACACACACACATACACACACACACGCAGACACAGACACACACACACACACACACACACCACCTCTCAGGTTTTATTTTCTGTTTTCACAGTGATATTTTTTTCATACTTGCAATCATGCTTTTTATTGTCATTTCTTCCATATACATGTACATTGTGTGGTCTCTTGAGGCGGGACAGTGTGCCATGGGGTCGAACCCTGGCCTGCCGTAGTTTGGTAAATATTATCTTTTTTATTAACACACCCACCAAGGCAGGGTGGCCAGAAAAAAAGAACTTTCACCATCATTCACTCCATCACTGTCTTGCCAGAGGGATGCTTTACACTACAGTTATAAAACTGCAACATTAAC
This sequence comes from Cherax quadricarinatus, assembly GCF_038502225.1. NCBI lineage: Eukaryota > Metazoa > Arthropoda > Malacostraca > Decapoda > Parastacidae > Cherax > Cherax quadricarinatus. Next base: position 32,249,734 of record NC_091299.1, read on the forward strand.
ACCCCTCCTTCAGAGTGTAGACACTGTACTTCCCATCTCCAGGACTCAAGTCCGGTCTGCCTGATTCCCTGAATCCCTTCATAAATGTTACCTTGCTCACACTCCAACTGCACGTCAAGTTCTAAAAACCATTTGTCTCCATTCACTCCTATCAAACACTCGCGCATGCTGGAAGTCCAAGCCCCTCGCACACAAAACCTCCTTTACCCCCTCCCTCCAACCTTTCCTAAGCGGACCCCTACCCCGCCTTCTCTCCACTACTGATTTATATACTCTCGAAGTCATTCTGTTTCGTTCCATTCTCTCTACCTGTCCGAACCACCTTAACAACCCCTCCTCAGTCATCTCGATAATAGTTTTGGTAATCCTACACATCCTCTTAATTTCCAAACTACGAATTCTCTGCATTATATTCATACCACACATTTCCCTCAGACATGACATCTCCAATGCCTCCAGCCTTCTCTTTGTTGCAACATTCACTACCCATGCTTCACACCCATATAAGAGCGTTGGTATAATTATACTCTCATACATTCCCCTCTTTGCTTCCATGGACAAAGTTATTTGTCTTCACAGACTTCTCAGTGCACCACTCACCTTTTTTCCCTGATCAATTCTATGATTCACCTCATCTTTCATAGACCCATCTGCTGACATGTCCACTCCTAAATATCTGAATACATTCACCTCCATACTCTCTCCGTCCAATCTGATATCCAATTTTTCGTCACTTATTTTTTTTTATCCTCATCACCTTACTCTTTCCTTTTCTATGGCCTACTTTTACTGGAAAATGATCTCCCTCTCTCCTACATACTCTAACCTGAGCCTCACTCTCCTCATAAAAACTCTTCACTGCTTTCAGTAACCTACCTCCTGTACCATACACCTGCAACATCTGCCACATTGCCCCCCTATCCACCCTGTCATACGCCTTTTCCAAATCCATAAATGCCACAAAAACCTCTTTAGTCTTATCTAAATACTCTTCAGCTATATGTTTCACTGTAAACTTGGTATACACACTCCCTACCTTTCCTAAAGCTGTCCTACTCTCCGTCTTACTCTTAATTCTTTCAATAATAACTCTACCATTTACTTTACCAGGTATATTCAACAGTCTTATTCCCCTATAATTTTTGTACTCTCTGCCAATCCCTAGGTACCTTAACCTCTTCCATACATTTATTAAATAAAAGCACCAACCACTCCAAAACTATATCCTCACCTGCTTTTAACATTTCTATCTTTATCCCATCAATCCCAGCTGCCTTACCACCTTTCATTTTACCCACTGCCTCACGAACTTCCCCCATACTCACAAGTCGCTCTTCCTCACTCCTACATGATCGTATTCCTTCTTGCCATATACACGAAATCACTGCTTCCCTATCTTCATCATCATTTAACAATTCCTCAGAATATTTCCTCTATCTTCCCGATGCCTCTAACTTTTCATTTAATAACTCTCCTCTCCTATTTTTAACTGTCAAATTCATTTGTTCTCTAGGCTTCCTCAACATGTTAATCTCACTCCAAAACTTTTTCTTACTTTCAACAAAATTTGTTGATAGCATCTCACCCACTCTCTCATTTGCTCTCTTTTTACATTGCTTTACTACTCTCTTAATCTCTCTTTTTCTCTCCATATACTCCTCTCTCCTTGCATCACTTCTACTTTGTAAAAACCTCTCATATGCTAATTTTTTCTCCCTTTCTACTCTCTTTACATTATTATTCCACGAATCGCTCTTCTTCCCTCCCGCACCCACTTTCCTGTAACCACAAACTTCTGCTGAACACTCTAACACTACATTCTTAAACCTACCCCATACCTCTTCGACCCCATTGCCTATACTCTCACTAGCCCATCTATCCTCCAATTGTTGTTTATATCTTACCCTAACTGCCTCCTCTTTTAGTTTATAAAAACCTTCACCTCTCTCTTGCTGCTTCTATTTTCCTTGTATCCCATCTACCTTTTACTCTCAGTGTAGCTACAACTAAAAGTGACCTGATACATCTGTGGTCCCTCTATATACATGTACATCTTGAAGTCTACTCAACAGTCTACCAATACATAGTATATATTTACCAATACATAGTCCAACAAACTACTGTCATTACGCCCTACATCATATCTTGTATACTTATTTACTCTCAATTTTCTTAAAATATATATTACATATAACCAAACCCCTTTCTATACCAAATTCAGTCAAATGGCCCCATTATCATTTACACCTGACAAACCCCAAACTTACCTACCACACCCTCTCTATATGTTTCTCCTACTTTAGCATTTAGGTTCCCTACAACAATTATTCTCTCGCTTGGTTCAAAGGCTCCTACACACTTGCTTAACATCTCCCAAAATCTCTCTCTCTCTCCTCTGCACTCCTCTCTTCTCCAGGTGCATACACTCTTATTATGACCCACTTTTCGCATCCGACTCTTATTTTAATCCACATAATCCTTGAATTTATACATTTATATTCCCTCTTCTCCTTCCATAACTGATCCTTCAACATTATTGCTACCCCTTCCTTAGCTCTAACTCTCTCAGATACTCCTGACTTAACCCCAATTATATGTACATGTATGTATGTATGTATATATATATATATATATATATATATATATATATATATATATATATATATATATATATATATATATATATATATATATATATATATATATATATATATATATATATATATATATATATATATATATATATATATATATATATATGTATATATATATATATATATATATATATATATATGTATATATATATATGTATATATATATATGTATATTTATTATTTTTATTATTATCACACCGGCCGATTCCCACCAAGGCAGGGTGGCCCGAAAAAGAAAAACTTTCACCATCATTCACTCCATCACTGTCTTGCCAGAAGGGTGCTTTACACTACAGTTTTTAAACTGCAACATTAACACCCCTCCTTCAGAGTGCAGGCACTGTACTTCCCATCTCCAGGACTCAAGTCCGGCCCGCCGGTTTCCCCGAATCCCTTCATAAATGTTACTTTGCTCACACTCCAACAGCACGTCAAGTATTAAAAACCATTTGTCTCCATTCACTCCTATCAAACACGCTCACGCATGCCTGCTGGAAGTCCAAGCCCCTCGCACACAAAACCTCCTTTACCCCCTCCCTCCAACCCTTCCTAGGCCGACCCCTACCCCGCCTTCCTTCCACTACAGACTGATACACTCTTGAAGTCATTCTGTTTCGCTCCATTCTCTCTACATGTCCGAACCACCTCAACAACCCTTCCTCAGCCCTCTGGACAACAGTTTTGGTAATCCCGCACCTCCTCCTAACTTCCAAACTACGAATTCTCTGCATTATATTCACACCACACATTGCCCTCAGACATGACATCTCCACTGCCTCCAGCCTTCTCCTCGCTGCAACATTCATATTTATATATAATATATGTATTATATATACATATATATATGTATATATAAGATTTAAGAGATACATTATTGATATAAAGGTGGCATATACGGTACATGTTGTTATGTGTGTATCACCGATTATATATATATATATATATATAAATATATATATATATATATATATATATATATATATATATATATATATATATATATATATATATATATATATATATATATATATATATATATATATATATGCAATAAGATCACAGTAAACGAGTGATAATATAATTTGCAGAACGACTAATGTTAAATAACAGTGAACTTGCAAGCGCTTTCGTGATTTCTCACATTATCGAGGAAGTTGATATTGTGAGAAATATGTGTGTTGAAACTTACTGGATATACTATGGGATATCTTATTTGTCACACTGTCGTTGTTGTTACACTTGTGATGACAGCTGATCTAACACGGGTGGGAAGACTTACAACCTTGTTCTTTCACTAATTCAAAATTCTCGTTTATTTGCTGCTTTTATTCTGTATTATCTGCCATTCACTGCTTTTGTCACATTGTTGGGTTTATCAGCTGATTCTTATCTAGACATTTGTATTATCTCTAGTTGGTTATGAGTCTGTTGATGTGGAGGCAGCTGAGGAAGTCTCCTCCTTGGAAGAGATGTCATTCTTCGAACTGATAGGTCTCTTCCTTGGATTGAGAGATGCCATCATTGAGAGCTAAGAGTTCATCCTGGTGGTTAAGTCTCCAGGAAGTTGAGAAACACTGTATCCTGGTGGTTAGGTCTCCAGGGAGATGAGAGAGACTGCATTCTCGTGGTCAGATCTCCAGGGAGATGAGAGAGACTGCAACCTGGTGGTCAGGTCTCCAAAGGAGCGTGTGTTGCACGAGCCATTAATATATGGGAGATAAATAAAACGATTCTTGGTAATGCATTTGTGTATTGTTCCAGTCACGGTATTATGCCCTTTTTATTTATTTTTAATCTTCTCTGAATCAGTTGGTGTGGGTCGCCCACACACTGAACCCAAGTTTTTATTTCCGCCAGGAGTCCTCCTGATTATGCAGGAAGGGCGACACATACTCCTTCTCCCACTCTATTTTAATGCTCGACTCCAGTTAGTTTAGTTGTGCCTAGAAATCAATTGGATAACCAGTCTTTATTCCGGATATTGTAAACGTTATTAACATATATGTACTGCACCATGTCCTGAGTCCTGAGGCTTGAGAACTGTTATATATTGCATTCAAAGTTTTCCATGTGACAGTGAGATGAACGGTGAGAGTGAGCGACCCACACTAAACCTACTGTTATGGCGAAATACAGCCAATAATACATGTTGGTAGCTGCCCATACCTTAGCGAGAGCAGTGACTCTGGCAGCAGGAAGTGTTAGGACCAAGTCTTGCATTGCACTTGTTTATTTTACTAAGAAACTAAGAGTGTCATCAAGGGGAGGAGTTTCAAGTTGTTAGGAAACACTGGTGCAACAAGAGAACCATCCAGCATTTCCTGAGCTCAGAATCATTGTGGTAACCAGGGTGAGTGTTCAATAAATGTGCTTTCTTTCAGTGAACCTTTTTTTGTTTTGCAGAAAAGAGAATATAGTATGGAGTGAAAAATTCGACACATGTGCAACATCTCTGTATCTTTATTTGTAGACGTTTCGCCATCCAGTAATTTTATCAATAAATTCAAGGACAATATAGGTATACTGGAGTGCCCACACTCCCACGGGTCTTTTACAGTCATGTAATAATTTGAAAATAATATATTGCACTTATCAAGCCTCAGGACAGTGTAGTCCAGACATGGTAATGACATTTTCGTTGTCGGTATTAGGGGCCCAGAACCACTGGATAATTTCTGGGCAGAATGTAACAGCCTAGCCTCCAGAATCAAATCCTTCCTAGATATACTTATATTCCGATGGATATACTCTGATTATAAATATATCTGATTATTATACGAATATATATACTCTTGGGAAAATATATCATACCTTTGTGACTGTATTAAGGGAATGTATACTTAGATTTTCTTTTACGATTCAGCAGACTGAGTAATAGGTGACAGTCAGTGACACAACCAGGATTTCTATTTGGGTGGAGCAGAAGATAAGATTTTAATTCAGGGGGAACTTAATCATAAGATGCAAAGGAAAAAATCTGATAAATTGTTTTTAAAAGGTATTTCTTTCAGTATGTCTTACAGTATACATGTGAAATTCCTTAGTCTATCGTGTTTCCTGGTCACTAGTCACTACAATGCAGTGATAATCACCCATTTATTAAAAAATAAAAGAGGTTTACATCTCGGGTAACTGGCCCCCTCAGATGCAAACGGGGGCTTTAGCCCCCCTTTAGCCACCTCTACATTTCCTCCCTGAAGCCGCCCCCCCCCCGTGCACTTAAAACAAGTAAACAGCATCATCACTGAGTAACACAAAAGACTCGACAAGCAACAATAGTTTACACAATACTTCTTACTATACACCGTCAACGAAAGAAAACACAACAATAGAATCTAAAGCCAGATTTCTTTTTTATTTCCTGCCTATAAAAACGCGTACAGCGAACTAGGTGATGATTAAAACACATGTGCAACATTTGGGTATCTTTATTGTTGAAACGTTTCGCCTATACAGTAGGCTTCTTCAGTCAAATATAGAGGTGCAATAGTGAAATGAAGATGATGTAATGAGCCCATCAACCTTGGAGATATGAGGTGGTCAGTCCCTCAGCCTGGAGAAGAGTTCAGCTTAATGACCTGGAGTGATATGAAGCTTTATATCGCTCCAGACCATGGAGGTGAACTCTTCTCCAGGCTGAGGGATTGACCACCTCATATCTCCAAGGTTGATGGGCTCATTACATCATCTTCATTTCACTATTACACCTGCTGCCTCTGTATTTGACTAAAGAAAGCCTGCTATGTAGGCGAAACGTTTCAACAATAAAGGTACCCAACTGCTGCACATGTGTCTTAATCATCAACTTGTCGGTATTTTATATAAATTTCAATATAACAAATTAGATAACTGTGCAAGCCATTACTTTATGATCCACTCGTAATGTATGTGCATATATAATACTCCTGACAAGGGAAGGGGAGGGTTACAATTTCTGAATCGTACGACAGACAGGAAGAAATGGGACTCAGTGGAGGAAGTAAACACAAGAGATCTGCTACAAGAGAAACAAGATATCTCAGTTTTAAGACTTACTCGTCATGGGTTAAAGTCCCTGCCCGATCCGTGGCGTGATTCATCTTGGTACTGTTCCTACATGATAAAGTTGTCAACTGTGATGCTAATTCGGTAAGACTGGTAAGAGGAAGAGTGAGGAAGGGGAGCTGGGAGAAAAAGAGGAGGAGGAGGTGAAGAGACATGGCGGACCTCCAGTTCTCCATCTAGACTTACGTATTCTACAAAAGAGCCGTCAGTCACAGCAAACTGTTTGATGTACAGCAGCTGGTGTGACGTGCAGCGACGTGTGGGTGTGAAATGGAGCAACGTGTGAGCTGTGATGTGCAACGACGTGTGGGTGTGTTGCCTGTGTGGAAAAACTACGTCCTTGGCACAAGGGTGTTTGTATGGGAGAACCTCGTCTTCACGCTCATCCTCCAGGATGACAAATAAGACCTTTTTCCTCATCGAGGTCACTTTTGTGTACTTAGAGAGAGAGAGAGAGAGAGAGAGAGAGAGACCTTTTTTGTATAATCAGGGGAGGAAAATAGGCTACAAAAAGCTAGTGTATTTCGCTTCCTAGAGAACTGGACTTAACATGTGGCTAATGGGCACACTTTAGGTGTGGCTAATGGCACACTTAAGGTGTGGCTAATGGCACACTTAAGGTGTGGCTAATGGCACACTTAAGGTGTGGCTAATGGCACACTTAAGGTGTGGCTAATGGCACACTTAAGGTGTGGCTAATGGCACACTTAAGGTGTGGCTAATGGCACACTTAAGGTGTGGCTAATGGCACACTTAAGGTGTGGCTAATGGCACACTTAAGGTGTGGCTAATTGGTGCATTTAAGATGCACTCTTACAGAAAAAGGACAATGAAAACCATATGGAGAAAAAAAATTAAATCAGTCTTCCGGAGGAGCCGGAGACCTCAACGGGGCGGTAAATACTTATCCTAAGACACAGATCATCATCGTTATATACTGTCAAGCTAATTCTCAGAAGAGTGCCTCGTTCTCTCTTCCTGTTCGTCCTCTTCCAGATATTTACTTCTTCAGGTAGCTCCTCTCTTACACTTTGCATCTTCCTCGGCTTGTTTCTTTCTCATATCTTTCATTACTCTTGCTCTTTCTTGTTACCTCCCTCATTTTACTAGTCTTTCAGTCTTCCACATTTGTTGCCCTGCTCATTCTCTTCCTGGTTCATTGTCTCTCTCTCTTACACACAGAACAAGAAAACCGCACCATCACTAGATAATTCAAGAGGCTCGACCATCTTTCATCCCATGTTGAGTGTCTCTCTCTGCTTTACACACTAATAACTCATGTGAGGAATCCTTATCAGTCAGTGAGATGCATTGTTGACACGTCGCTTGAGGACGCAGGAATGTAGAATTCTGCAGCTTATACAATCTCCCGAGCTATCTCTTGTACGGACTTTAATGGTTAAGTGAAGCAATTCTCTTTTCAAAGTTAATTGATGAGGTATTGGAACGTATATTTTTTACGTTCCCTGGTTTATCTGGCTTAAAATTTTGGTGTTTTTTTTTTTTTGGTTGCTAATAGTTAATGAGGTGAGGCGACTGAGATGGAGGTTTGTAATTTTCTTTGATCGTATCGGATTTACGAGGGGAAAATGTGATTCCGAACTATTTGTGAGGTTGTTCTCGATATTCGTGTGTGATCGCTCTCACTTGCTCGTTCCCTCCCTCCCTACCTCCCTCCTTCCCTCCCTCCCTCCCTCCCTCCCTACCTCCCTCCTTCCTTCCCTCCCTCCCTCCCTCCCTCCCTCCCTCTCTCCCTCTCTCGCTCCCTCCCTCTCTCTCTCTCTCTCTCTCTCTCTCTCTCTCTCTCTCTCTCTCTCTCTCTCTCTCTCTCTCTCTCTCTCTCATTTAAACTTTAAACAGGGTAAGATTTATTACATTTATTTGATATGCCAAAACCAGTTATTCTGCATGATCCTGTTTCAAATCCTGTTCTTTAATAATATATTTATTATATAAATAAGATACACGTACACACGGTACCATGGATTCTGCCAGAGGAAGCTGAGGCACTATCCAAACCACCAACTGAAACCTTCTGTCCATCGATGGATACAGAACACTTACCAAAGCTGTGGAAGCTATCGAAAATAGTCTTAATATTAAAAAAAGATGATCTGGGAGCATTAAACTACAGAGCAGTGTCACTTGCCATGCATACTATGTAAGGTGACGGGGATGATAATCAGGAAAGCAGTGAATAGCTGTTAGAGAAGTGACTTCATAGAAAAAAAAAACAGCAATAGGTTTAGAGATGACAAAACCTGTCTCACAAACCTCCTGGAGTTCTATGACAGAAGTGAGACAGAGAGATGGATGGGTGGACTGCAAGTTCTTGGACTGTAAGAAGGTACTTGACACCGTACCTCACAAGGAACTACGACGATAACTTGAAGAGTAGACAGGAATGACAGGGAATGCACTACAGCGTACCAAAGGTTATCTTATGGGAAGGAGACAAAGGATGCTTGTCCGAGGTGTCAGGATGAGCAACAGTAACAAGTGGTGTTACATGCGTTATACAAGGATCAATATTGTGACAGGTACTGTTATTGTTATATGTGAATGATATATATACAAATAGCCCGCGCACAGGAGAGAGACACTTATGGTTCGATTTGCACCATTAACTAGTGGCACTAACACACGAAGAAGTGAGGAAGTCAGATGTAGCCCTGTTGTTTACAGGTGATGTAAAATTATTCAGAAGAAAAATGTGATGCGGACAGGGAAAGGCTACAAATTGTCCTGGATAACATGAAGGACTTATCAGACAAGTTTTTCCTGGAATTCACCCTCATCAACTGCACTATTATGAAAACTAGGAAAAGAAAAGAAGACCAGTAAGAGGCCCTGCCAACACCTCTTGAGGAGAGTGACCCAGGGGTGAGCATATTGCCGAGCATATCGCCAGAGGTGCACAATAAATGAATAACCTCTGTAGCCAATGTTAGTCTGACGAATATATAACAACCTTTCAGGAATCTCAAGAATTATGCATACGTTAGGACCATCTTGGTGTTGCATCACTGGCATGGAAGCTACGTATAATAAAGTACGTTAAGAAACTGGAGGAAGTGCAGAAACTTACAACGAGACTAGTGGAAGATTTAAAAGGAAGAGAGGCAAAAGAAATTAATCCTGATGACATTAGAAGAAAGAAGTTAAAGAAGTGAGAAGAGTCATGGAGATGTCAGGAAGAATTTCGCCAGTCTCAGGTTGGCCAGGTTCCATACACAGCTTTAAGAAAAGATATGACAAGGCTCACGAGAGTAGCAATAAACCTAATACAAATAAGTGCGCGCGTGCGCCTCTTCCTCGCTGGAAATATACAGTTCGCTGGACCACATCTTTCTTGAGAGATTCCATCAGTTCTGCTTACCTAGACTTAGGAAATAGCATCCCCTGAGGACGAGCTCCAAGGGAAGTAACACATACCTCAGCAGAGGACCTAACAGGGATCCTAATGCCTAGCGAGTTGTGCCCGCCCAGGGCAGGAGGGAGAGGGGGCAGGATTACGGTATACCGGGCGTTGGTTATATCTCCATGTGGAGGAGGTGAGGCTACACAGTTTGGCAAGTTGTTGGTACAGTTCTCTCTCTGGGTCTGTGGATCTCCTGTTGTTACTAACTCTTTGTTTTTTTCCTCTCTCTTTCCCTGATCGAACAAGTTGACGTAAACTAGTTGAAAACAGTAAAAGAAATTGAAGTGATGTAAGTAACAGCTCTTATCTTGTAAATAAAGTTAGAAACCTTAACTTAACCTTGTAAAATCCTGCGGGAAAAACCTGGCACAGCATATCCTTCCTGGAATTTTAAATAGCGCTGCATTTTGCAGCTAATAAAACACTTAGGTTAGGTAAGGTTCTTCAGGAAACAAGACAAGTGTTTCCTGACGAGGGGTCTTAGATGATGACCCGCAGCTGGAGCTTCTGGTCATCTGACCAAGACCTTCCACTAGGTTACAAGTCCACCCGTTCAAAATTTATGGTCATTGTTATAACCATTTTGTAATGAAACACAAGGATCAATCTGCTTATAAATGAAACTCTGATAGCTAATATTTCCTTCAGATCTTCCCAAACACTAAGTTACCCCTGAAATGCATTCTCCTGAAAAACATTGTTTCAAGACGTGTATAGTTAACAGTAATTTAAGAATTACAGAAATAAATTAAAGCGTAAAAATGAACAGATAAACTCAGTTTTTCGGTTATAAAAAATAAAACGCTCTCATTTATTGATCAGCTGAAAGACGTAAACATTGTGCGCGCCAAAAACAGTTATGGCTTTAATCTGGCCAGCTGACAGATGTAAACACTGTGCGCGCCAAAACACTTAAGGTTTTAACTCTGGCCAGCTGAGTAAACAAAAATCAGCTGTGAGGTGTACACACAGCGCACTATCGGCGTTCCACCGTTATGGAGGCGGTAACCGGAATCTCAAATTAATGGAACCCGTTAGGCAACCGGCAATGAAAATCTCCTCTTGCGGAGTTTTGAAAACCAGAGTGTTTGGTCACTGAGATGAACGCTGCTTGAATGGTACAGATTTTATTTATTATACGGCTTGAAACAGGAGTTTTCTCTGATAATGGCGAGAGAAGAGAGAGAGAGAGAGAGAATCGTATTTTAATGTTCATTACACCTCGCTGGGGGTTATATAATGTGAAATTTTGACGAGAAAGGAATATCTTCGCCAATTAGAAAAATAATGTGGAATCATTCATCAGTGGACTATGCTCAGTGGACAGCCAAATCCAGTCCTCTATATAACCATGACACAGCTTTGGAAGAGTGAGCTGTAGACTCATAACTCAGCATAGAAATATAGGGAGAATCAGAAAAAAAGGAAACTACAGTAGACTGGAGTAGAGAACATACAATGAATCTCATTAAAGCAACGCCAGGTAGTCGAGTTATTTGTTGTAACACTAACGTACATAAAATGGAACAGCCATCAAGAACTCTTACACAACATCAGAACAAAACACTCTTTAAGCTTTCAAACATTTCAACATCGCCATTACTGCCAGCATAAACACAATCACACATCCTACTTCTGACACAATTACCATTACATAAAAGTAACAAATTTGCGGTGGACACACTACACCTCCAAGTGTTGCAATACATAATAACAAAGACATGCAGAAGTATCACTCGCCCACGGGAAAATTAATTAATATATGTATTGTACTGTATTATGTAATAAAATATATCTATTGGTAAAAAAAGAATGAAAAGATGGGGTGGTAGGGGAAGTGAAATATTAAAACGGCTTCAGGAAGAAATCCAAATATTCTTCCTTGAAGCCTTTTTATCCACTTCTCCGAGGCTATGGTTCCCACAATTTACACCAGAGGTGGACCCCATCTACATTATATATATATATATATATATATATATATATATATATATATATATATATATATATATATATATATATATATATATATATATATATATCAGTAGTAGCACCAAGGAAGATGGATGAGAATTCCTTGAACCTTCAGTTACTGGTGTCGTTGCCACGTAATGATAATAACCGAGGTAACACTGAAACAAAGTTCTGATAGACTGTGACACTGACTTAAGTAATACATGAACCTGAGGAGGCTGTGACTGCATCTGCTTGTTTAAAGGTTTGAAGATGTGGAGAACAAAATCTAAGAACTGAAGATACAGTTTTGTGAAGGGATTAGTGATCCCCTGAACGTTACATGTATTTCACCTGAGAGGAAACTCTCACTGAGGAGAGTTCCTGTGAAGCTTGAGTGCTTCCTACTGCTCAAGCAACACCTGGAGACAAGCATGTGTAGCGGTAACCATAGAGCTTGGCTTGGATGTGCACTTTGTGGGGATTAACACTGAAAAATGACTGAAATTCTTTTAAAATTCCCATGGGCCAGAGTTCATTACCGAAGCCTCGACCTGTAGAACAAAAGTGTTGAGAACAACACTGTATTACATTAATTACCTCTCAGATATATTTAAAAGGAGACAAAATTTTATTGCATTGATGAGGCAGCAATAAAATAGAGTTACGGTGCCAACTAACATAACCAGTTCAGCAAGACTACTTTTGGGGAATTACATTGGTTTGAAGCCTATCTACCACAAATCTTAAGATAGTATTATTCACTCACCTAACACTGGTGGTTGTGTCTGCTGGTCAGAGAGGTCATTGACTCTCCCTGGACTGTGCTGTTAACACACTGAATGACTTGGGTCATTGCCTAGACCTGTACGCCTTAGTCATGGTACATGGCCGTTACGGACAGTGCTCATGGACCCGTGACCCTGGCCGGAATTGCCAGGGTCACGGACCAGGAATTGTTGAAAGGACCGTCACTGTTTCTCATTAGTGAACACGTATATACACTTCTAATGTAAACGAATAATACACATTGATTGTATAGTGATAGTCGAGAAAGTGACATCATATGATCACAGTGAGGCCACTTAACTAGTACATGCAACTTTCAGAATACATTCGTCATGGGATTTGTCGAAATATCTGTATATATTGTGAAAAATAACATCAAATTCAGTAATTTGGGATGTGTGGCTATATCTCAGACGTTATACAGAAATTTCTGTATGTCTGTAAACTCTGCAATAAGCTTCGCATTTTCAGTTGAAATCCTCCGACTTTTTATTGATGGAGAATAAGAGGAAAAATATTTTCCTATCCAAGAGACGTGTTTTCCCAAAGCTCGTTCTCAAGGGTAACTAAAAATGATTCAACTTGGATATAAGAACTAGATGACCAGTGGGAAAATAAGATCGACTTCAAATAAGATACTTTTATGACAGACGAGAATCTGGAATCTTAGGGTAAATAGAGAAGCTTCCTCCTCCAATAAATTAATATATTTCACACGCAATGTATAATTATACTTTAAAACTTATTCGTGTTTTACAAGTATTTAAAATGATGCGTTCTAAAACTGTGCTTAAATAAACGTGAAATTAAGAAAATCGCATTACTCCAGATTGATTAATATAATTCCCATACTGAAGGAAGAAACCAGGAACTGCCTTTATTGACGTCATTTAAAAGTTTCATTGCCTAGGCCAAACATTTCATTATTTCGTAGGGAATGTATTTTTTTTATTCGTAATTACTGTAAGTTAATCAATTAGGTTTTGGTAATTTATTCAAGATGTTTCTTGCAATACTTGTTAAGTCGCTGAGTTGCAGGAGTGTCGAGTGGGGTGTTGGTCAGGTGAACAGGAAGAACTTTTATTGAGAACGTCAAGCCTGAGGTGGACTGGTACTGCCCGCTCAGCCCCGTTATTGTGTGATGATGACCGCTCTTACTGTTGCTAATGATGCTACTACTGCTGCTGCAGCTGAAGGTGATGCTCTCGCCGCAGCTGCTGCTCCTGTTCCAATTGTAGCTGTTGTTGATGTTGACTTTTATTACGCTGCTGCTATAGTACTATTGCTGTGGTTTCTGTTACTCGATGCTGCTGCTGCTGGTGGTGCTGCGGCTCACTCTCTCTCTCTCTCTCTCTCTCTCTCTCTCTCTTCCACCTACCCGTCACCCACTGCTAGTAGCTTCAGTCTTGGAGAAACAACAGTGGGAGAACTGAGACCTGCTCAGGGGACCATGAACACACAGGAACAATTTGAGGGAATCATCAACTAGCAACTGCCTGACTCCAGCCATCACACACTGCCTCTGACTTAATCCTGACTTCATCATCAAGACGGAAATAGAAAGAGGCGAACATAAATGAATTAGGGAAAAGTGAATTTGAAAAGATTGCTGAAAAAACACGAAACACAATGAAACAAAAAGGTATTGAGAAGAGATAGCAAGGTATTGAGAAGAGATAGCAAGGTATTGAGAAGAGATAGCAAGGTATTGAGAAGAGATAGCAAGGTATTGAGAAGAGATAGCAAGGTATTGAGAAGAGATAACAAGGTATTGAGAAGAGATAGCAAGGTATTGAGAAGAGATAACAAGGTATTGAGAAGAGATAGCAAGGTATTGAGAAGAGATAGCAAGGTATTGAGAAGAGATAACAAGGTATTGAGAAGAGATAGCAAGGTATTGAGAAGAGATAACATGGTATTGAGAAGAGATAGCAAGGTATTGAGAAGAGATAACAAGGTATTGAGAAGAGATAGCAAGGTATTGAGAAGAGATAGCAAGGTATTGAGAAGAGATAACAAGGTATTGAGAAGAGATAACAAGGTATTGATAAGAGATAACATGGTATTGATAAGAGATAACATGGTATTGAGAAGAGATAGTAAGGTATTGAGAAGAGATAACAAGGTATTGAGAAGAGATAGCAAGGTATTGAGAAGAGATAACACGGTATTGAGAAGAGATAGCAAGGTATTGAGAAGAGATAACAAGGTATTGAGAAGAGATAG
Source organism: Cherax quadricarinatus (assembly GCF_038502225.1). Lineage (NCBI taxonomy): Eukaryota > Metazoa > Arthropoda > Malacostraca > Decapoda > Parastacidae > Cherax > Cherax quadricarinatus. Next base: position 32,264,821 of record NC_091299.1, read on the forward strand.
CAAGGTATTGAGAAGAGATAGCAAGGTATTGAGAAGAGATAACAAGGTATTGAGAAGAGATAACAAGGTATTGAGAAGAGATAGCAAGGTATTGATAAGAGATAACATGGTATTGAGAAGAGATAGTAAGGTATTGAGAAGAGATAACAAGGTATTGAGAAGAGATAACAAGGTATTGAGGAAGAGATAGCAAGGTATTGAGAGAGATAGGCAAGGTATTGAGAAGAGATAACAAGGTATTAAGAAGAGATAACAAGGTATTGAGAAGAGATAGCAAGGTATTAAGAAGAGATAACAAGGTATTGAGAAGAGATAGCAAGGTATTGAGAAGAGATAGCAAGGTATTGAGAAGAGATAACATGGTATTGAGAAGAGATAGTAAGGTATTGAGAAGAGATAACAAGGTGTATTGAGAAGAGATAGCAAGGTTGAGAAGAGATAGCAAGGTTGATTAGAAGAGATAACAAGGTATTGAGAAGAGATAGCAAGGTATTGAAGAGATAGCAAGGTATTGAGAAGAGATAACAAGGTATTGAGAAGAGATAGCAAGGTATTGAGAAGAGATAACATGGTATTGAGAAGAGATAGCAAGGTATTGAGAAGAGATAACAAGGTATTGAGAAGAGATAGCAAGGTATTGAGAAGAGATAGCAAGGTATTGAGAAGAGATAACAAGGTATTGAGAAGAGATAACAAGGTATTGATAAGAGATAACATGGTATTGATAAGAGATAACATGGTATTGAGAAGAGATAGTAAGGTATTGAGAAGAGATAACAAGGTATTGAGAAGAGATAGCAAGGTATTGAGAAGAGATAACATGGTATTGAGAAGAGATAGCAAGGTATTGAGAAGAGATAGCAAGGTTATTGTTAGAAGAGATAGCAAGGTATTGAGAAGAGATAGCAAGGTATTGAGAAGAGATAACAAGGTATTGAGAAGAGATAACAAGGTATTGAGAAGAGATAGCAAGGTATTGATAAGAGATAACATGGTATTGAGAAGAGATAGTAAGGTATTGAGAAGAGATAACAAGGTATTGAGAAGAGATAACAAGGTATTGAGAAGAGATAGCAAGGTATTAAGAAGAGATAACAAGGTATTGAGAAGAGATAGCAAGGTATTGAGAAGAGATAGCAAGGTATTGAGAAGAGATAACATGGTATTGAGAAGAGATAGTAAGGTATTGAGAAGAGATAACAAGGTATTGAGAAGAGATAGCAAGGTATTGAGAAGAGATAGCAAGGTATTGAGAAGAGATAACAAGGTATTGAGAAGAGATAGCAAGGTATTGAGAAGAGATAGCAAGGTATTGAGAAGAGATAACAAGGTATTGAGAAGAGATAGCAAGGTATTGAGAAGAGATAACATGGTATTGAGAAGAGATAGCAAGGTATTGAGAAGAGATAACAAGGTATTGAGAAGAGATAGCAAGGTATTGAGAAGAGATAGCAAGGTATTGAGAAGAGATAACAAGGTATTGAGAAGAGATAACAAGGTATTGATAAGAGATAACATGGTATTGATAAGAGATAACATGGTATTGAGAAGAGATAGTAAGGTATTGAGAAGAGATAACAAGGTATTGAGAAGAGATAGCAAGGTATTGAGAAGAGATAACATGGTATTGAGAAGAGATAGCAAGGTATTGAGAAGAGATAACAAGGTATTGAGAAGAGATAGCAAGGTATTGAGAAGAGATAGCAAGGTATTGAGAAGAGATAACAAGGTATTGAGAAGAGATAACAAGGTATTGAGAAGAGATAGCAAGGTATTGATAAGAGATAACATGGTATTGAGAAGAGATAGTAAGGTATTGAGAAGAGATAACAAGGTATTGAGAAGAGATAGCAAGGTATTGAGAAGAGATAGCAAGGTATTGAGAAGAGATAGCAAGGTATTGAGAAGAGATAGCAAGGTATTAAGAAGAGATAACAAGGTATTGAGAAGAGATAGCAAGGTATTGAGAAGAGATAACATGGTATTGAGAAGAGATAACGAGGTATTGAGAAAAGATAACAAGGTATTGAGAAGAGATAGCAAGGTATTGAGAAGAGATAGCAAGGTATTGAGAAGAGATAGCAAGGTATTGAGAAGAAATAACAGGGTATTGAGAAGAGATAGCAAGGTATTGAGAAGAGATAGCAAGGTATTGAGAAGAGATAGCAAGGTATTGAGAAGAGATAGCAAGGTATTGAGAAGAGATAGCAAGGAACTGAGAAGAGATAGCAAGGTATTGAGAAGAAATAACAGGGTATTGAGAAGAGATAACAAGGTATTGAGAAGAGATAGCAAGGTATTGAGAAGAGATAACATGGTATTGAGAAGAGATAACGAGGTATTGAGAAAAGATAACAAGGTATTGAGAAGAGATAGCAAGGTATTGAGAAGAGATAGCAAGGTATTGAGAAGAAATAACAGGGTATTGAGAAGAGATAGCAAGGTATTGAGAAGAAATAACAGGGTATTGAGAAGAGATAGCAAGGTATTGAGAAGAGATAACAGGGTATTGAGAAGAGATAGCAAGGTATTGAGAAGAGATAGCAAGGTATTGAGAAGAAATAACAGGGTATTGAGAAGAGATAGCAAGGAATTGAGAAGAAATAACAGGGTATTGAGAAGAGATAGCAAGGTATTGAGAAGAGATAACAGGGTATTGAGAAGAGATAGCAAGGTATTGAGAAGAAATAACAGGGTATTGAGAAGAGATAGCAAGGTATTGAGAATATATAACAAGGTATTGAGAAGAGATAGCAAGGTATTGAGAAGAGATAACCAGGTAATTTTTTTGTCAACACGCTGACCGTCTTCCACCGAGGCAGGGTGACCCAAAAAGAAAGAAAAAACTTTCATCAACATTCAACACTTTCACCATCACTCATACATAATCACTGTCTTTGCAGAGGCGTTCGGATACGAAAGTTTAGATGTCCCAAACCCTTCCCTTAAAGTGCAGGCATTGTACTTCCCATTTCCAGGACTCAAGTTCGACTAACCGGTTTCCCTGAATCCCTACCCAAAATATTACCCTGCTCACACTCCAACAGCTCGTCAGATCCCAAAAACCATTCGTCTTCATTCACTCCTAACACGCTCACACATGCCTGGTTCATGTCCAGGGCCCTTGCACACAAACCCTCTTTTACCCCCCTCCCTCCTACCTTGGACTACCCCTACCCCTCCTCCTCTCCAATACATATTTATACACCCTCCAAGTCATTCTACTTTGTTCCATCCTCTCTCAATGACCAAACCACCTCAACAAGTCCTCTTCAGGGCTTCTCCGAATTTCCACACTACGAATTCTCTGCATAATATTTACATGACACATAGCCTTTAGACAGGACATCTCCACTGCCTCCAGCCGCCTCCTCGCTGCAGCCTTCAAAACCCAAGCTTCACACCCATACACTTTCGTACATTCGCTTCTTTGCCTCCATGGATAACGTTTTTTGTCTCCACATATACCTCAACGCACCACTCCATTTCTTCCTTCATTAGTTCTATGGTTAACATCATCCTTCATAAACCCATCAGCTGACAAGTCAACTCCTAAATATCTGAACACATTCACTTCCTCCATACTCCCTCTCTCCAATGTGACATCGAATTTTTCTTTACCTAACTCGTTGATACCATCATCACCTTACTCTTATCTATGTTCACCTTCAACTTTCTTCACAAAAGATATTTAGAAGAGATAACAAGGCATTGAGAAGTGTGCGAAGAACCTAACTTTAGTTTAAGAAAAGACAACAGAACTAGAGAACCTGAACAGAGGACCAAAAAACACACTGATGGCAGAACCAGACACAAAGCCTAATGAACCAATGTACACAGCTGCGAGTAGTCTCCTCCTCCTCCTCCTCCTCCTATCCCTCCTCCTGCTACTCCTCCTCCTCCTCCTCCTCCTCCTATCCCTCCTCCTGCTACTCCTCCTCCTGCTCCTCCTGCTGCTCCTCCTCCTCCTTCTCCTCCACCTCCACCTCCTCCTCCTCCTCATCCTCCTCCTCCTCCTGCTACTGCTGCTGCTGCTGCTGCACTGCTACTGTTGCTGCTGCTGCTGCTGCTGTTGCTGCTGCTGTTGCTGCTGTTGTTGCTGCTGCTGCTGCCTTGCTGCCGCTGTTGTTGCGTTACCGCTGCCGCTGCCGCCGCACCGCTGCTGCTGCTTGCTGCGCGCTGCTGCTGCTGCGCCGCTGCCGCTGCACACTGCGCTGCGCTGTTTCGCGCAGCAACCGCTGCCGCTAACGCGCTACCGCTGCTACCTGTTGCCGCTGCTGCCGCACGCTGCTGCGTGCTTGCTGCGGCTGCTGCTGCGTGCGCTCGCACTGCCGCGCTGCGCTACCGCCGCTACGCTGCTACGTTGCTGCTGTTGCTGCGCCAGCACAGCGCCGCTGTTGCTGCGCTGCTGCCGCGCTGCTGCGCTGCGCTGCTGCCAACGCGCACGCTGCGCTGCTGCTGCTGCTGCTGCTGGCAACGCGCACTGCGCTGCTGCTGCGCTGCACTGCGTGCTGCTGCTGCTGCTGCTGCACAACGCGCTGCCGCAAGCGCACGCTGCGCCGCGCCGCGCCGCTGCTATGCAGCACCGCTGCTACGCTGCTGCCGCTGCCGCCGCAGCGCCGCCGCACACGCTGCCTGCTGCTGCACCGCTGCTGCCGCTGCGCGCCGCTGCTGCTGCTACCGCACGCTGCGCAAGCGCGTGTGCTGCTGCTGCCGCACGCTGCCTGCTGCTGCTGCTACACCGCTGCGCCGCGCTGCACGGCTGCGCCGCTGCTGCTGCACTGCTGCTGCTGCTGCTGCTGCCGCACGCTGCTGCTGCCAGCGCTGCTGCACCGCGCTGCTGCTGCACGCTGCTGCTGCCGCCGCGCCAACTGCACTGCAGCCGCTGCGCAGCACCGCGCCGCGCACCGCTGCGCTGCTACCGCTGCCGCCGCGCTGCTGCTGCTACTGCACCGCTGCTGCTGCTGCTGCGCGCGCCGCTGCCGCGCCGCTGCACTGCAGCTTGCACTGCTGCTGCTCGCAGCAACTGCTGCTGCGCGCAGCACTGCTCGGGCTTTGCTGCAGCACCTTGCACTGCGCTGCTGCGTTAACCGCTGCCGCCGCTGCCGCATGCTACACCGCTGCTGCCGCTGCGCAGCTACGCCGCTGCAGCGCCGCACGCTGCCGCTGCCGCGCTGCTGCCGCTGCTGCGCATGCTGCCGCTGGCTGCAACAGCACCGCCGCGCTGCTGCCGCAACGCGCCGCAACCGCTGCACCGCTGCCGCCGCTGCGCCGCTGCGCTGTTGCTGCTGCTGCCGTTGCTGTTCTGCTGCTGCTGCACTGCTGCTGCTGCTGCTGCTGCACTGCTGCTGCTGCTGCTGCTGCACTGCTGCTGCTGCTGATGCTGCACTGCTGCTGCTGCTGCTGATGCTGCACTGCTGCTGCTGCTGCTGCTGCCGCTGATGCTGCACTGCTGCTGCTGCTGTTGCTCCTCCTCCCGCTTTTGTTACTTCACTCTGTCCCCCTCCACAACCCCACCCACCCCAACCCTCCACAACCCCACCCACCTCAATCCTCCACAACCCCACCCACTCCAACCCTCCACAACCCAACCCACCCCAACCCTCCACAACCCCACCCACTCCAACCCTCCGGAACCCCACCCACCCCATCCCTCCACAACCCCACCCACCCCAACCCTCCACAACCCCACCCACCCCATCCCTCCACAACCCCACTCACCCCAACCCTCCCCAACCCCATCCACTCCAACCCTCCACAACCCCACCCACCCCAAACCTACACAACCTCACCCCCCCAACCCTCCACAACCCCAGCCACCCCAACCCTCCACAACCCCACCCACTCCAACCCTCCACAAACCCACCCACCCCAACCCTACACAACCTCACCCACCCCAACCCTCCCCAACCCCACCCACCCCAACCCTCCACAACCCCACCCACCTCAACCCTCCACAACCCCACCCACTTCAACCCTCCACAACCCTACCCACCCCAACCCTCCACAACCCCACCCACTCCAACCCTCAGCAACCCCACCCACCCAAACCTTCCACAACCCCACCCACTCCATCCCTCCACAACCCCACTCACCCCAACCCTCCACAACCCCACCCACTCAAACCCTCCACAATCCCACCCACCCCAACCCTCCACAACCCCACCCACTCCAACCCTCCACAACCCCACCCACCCCAACCCTCCACAACCTCGCCCACTCCAACCCTCCACAACCCCACCCACCTCAATCCTCCACAACCCCACCCACTCCAACCCTCCACAACCCAACCCACCCCAACCCTCCACAACCCCACCCACTCCAACCCTCCGGAACCCCACCCACCCCATCCCTCCACAACCCCACCCACCCCAACCCTCCACAACCCCACCCACCCCATCCCTCCACAACCCCACTCACCTCAACCCTCCACAACCCCATCCTCTCCAACCCTCCACAACCCCACCCACCCCCCAACCCTACACAACCTCACCCCCCCAACCCTCCACAACCCCAGCCACCCCAACCCTCCACAACCCCACCCACTCCAACCCTCCACAAACCCACCCACCCCAACCCTACACAACCTCACCCACTCCAATCCTCCACAACCCCACCCACCCCAACCCTCCACAACCCCACCCACCTCAACCCTCCACAACCCCACCCACGCCAACCCTCCACAACCCCACCCACCCCAACCCTCCACAACCCCACCCACTCCAACCCTCCGCAACCCCACCCACCCCAACCTTCCACAACCCCACCCACCACAACCCTCCACAACCCCACCTACTCCAACCCTCCACAACCTCACCCACCCCAACCCTCCACAACCCCACCCACTCTAACCCTTCACAACCCCAGCCACCCCAACCCTCCACAACCCCACCCACTCCAACCCTCCACAAACCCACCCACCACAACCCTCCACAACCTCACCCACTCCAATCCTCCACAACCCCACCCACCCCAACCCTCCACAACCCCACCCACCTCAACCCTCCACAACCCCACCCACGCCAACCCTCCACAACCCCCCCCACCCCAACCCTCCCCAACCCCCCCCACACCAACCCTCCACAACCCCACCCACCCCAACCCTCCACAACTCCACTCACCCCAACCCTCCACAACCCCACCCACTCCAACCCTCCACAACCCACCCACCCCAACCCTCCACAACCCCACCCACTCCAACCCTCCACAAACCCACCCACCTCAACCCTCCACAACCCCACCCACTTCAACCCTCTACAACCCCACCCACCCCAACCCTCCACAACCCCACCCACCCCAACCCTCCACAACCCCGCCCACCCCAACCCTCCGCAACCCCACCCACTCCAACCCTCCACAACCCCACCCACCCCACCCTCCCAACCCCACCCACCCCACCCTCCGCAACCCCACCCACCCAACCCTCCACACCCACCCCACACACCCATCCCACCCCAACCCTACAAGCCCACCCACCCCACCCCTCCACAACCCCACCCACCCCAACCCTCCACAATCCCACCCACCCGAACCCTCCACAACCCCACCCACTCCAACCCTCCGCAACCCCACCCACCCCACAACCACCCACCCCACCCTCCCAACCCCACCCACTCCAACCCTCCGCAACCCCACCCACCCCAACCCTCCACAACAACCCCACCCACTCCAACCCTCCACAACCCCACCCACCCCAACCCTCCACAACCCCACCCACTCCAACCCCCACAACCCCACCCACCCCAACCCTCCACAACCCCACCCACTCCAACCCTCCACAACCCCACCCACCCCAACCCTACACAACCCCACCCAAACCCTCCACAACCCCACCCACTCCAACCCTCCACAACCCCACCCACTCCAACCCTCCGCAACCACACCCACCCCAACCCTCCGCAACCCCACCCACCCCAACCCTCCACAACCCCACCCACTCCAACCCTCCGCAACCCCACCCACCCCAACCCTCCACATCCCCACCCACCCCAACTCTCCACAACCCCACCCACTCCAACCCTCCACAACCCCACCCACCTCAACCCTCCACAACCCCACCCACTCCAACCCTCCACAAACCCATCCACCCCAACTCTCCACAACCCCTCCCACTCCAACCCTCCACAACCCCACCCACCCCAACCCTCCACAACCCCACTCACTCCAACCTTCCAAAACCCCACCCACCCCAACCCTCCACAACCCAACCCGACTCCGACCCTCCACAACCCCACCCACCCCAACCCTCCACAATCCCACCCACCTCAACCCTCCACAACCCCACCCACTCCCACCCTCCCCAACCCCCCCACCCACCCCAACCCCACCCACTCCAACCCTCCGCAACCCCACCCACCCCAACCCTCCACAACCCCACCCACCCCAACCCTCCACAACCCCACCCACCCCAACCGTCCACAACCCCACCCATTCCAACCCTCCACAACCCCACCCACCCCAACATCTCCACAACCCCACCCACCCCAACCCTCCACAACCCCACCCACTCCATCCCTCCACAACCCCATCCACTCCAACCCTCCACACCCCACCCACCCCAACCCTCCACAACCCCACCCACCTCAAACCTCCACAACCCCACCCACCTCAACCCTCCACAACCCCACCCACTCCAAACCTCTACAATCCCACCCACTCCAACACTCCACAACCCCACCCACACCCAACCGTCCACAACCCCACCCATCCCAACCCTCCACAACCCCACCCACCTCAAACCTCCACAACCCCACCCACCTCAACCCTCCACAACCCCACCCACTCCAACCCTCCACAACCCCATCCACTCCAACCCTCCACAACCCCACCCACCCCAACACTCCACAACCCCACCACCCCAACCCTCCACAACCCCACCCACTCCAACCCTCCACAACCGCACCCACCCCAACCCTCCACAACCCCACCCACTCCAACCCTCCACAACCCCACCCACCCCAATCATCCACAACCCCACCCACTCCAACCCTCCACAACCCCACCCACCCCAACCCTCCACAACCCCAACCACACCAACCCACCACAACTCCACCCACCTCAACCCTCCACAACCCCACCCACTCCAACCCTCCACAACCCCACCAACTCCAACCCTCCACAACCCCACCCACCCCAACCCTCTACAACCCCACCCACCCCATCCCTCCACAATTCCACCCACCCCAGCCCTCCACAACCCCCACCCACTCCAACCCTCCACAACCCCACCCACCCCAACCCTCCACAACCCCACCCACCCCAACCCTCCACAACCCCATCCACTCCAACCCTCCACAACCCCACCCACCCCAACCCTCCACAACCCTACCCACCCCAACCCTCCACAACCCCACCCACCCCAACCCTCCACAACCCCACCCACTCCAACCCTCCACAACCCCACCCACCCACCCTCCACAACCCCACCCACTCCAACCTTCGAAAACCCCACCCACCCCAACCCTCAACAACCCCACCCACTCCAACCCTCCACAACCCCACCCACCCCAACCCTCCACAACCCACCCACCTCAAACCTCCACAACCCCACCCACCTCAACCCTCCACAACCCCACCCACTCCAAACCTCTACAATCCCACCCACCCCAACCCTCCACAAATCCACCCACTCCAACCTTCGAAAACCCCACCCACCCCAACCCTCCACAACCCCACCCACCTCAATCCTCCACAACCCCACCCCCTCCAACCCTCCACAACCCAACCCACCCCAACCCTCCACAACCCCACCCACTCCAACCCTCCACAACCCCACCCACCCCATCCCTCCACAACCCCACCCACCCCAACCCTCCACAACCCCACCCTCTCCAACCCTCCACAACCCCACCACCCCAACCCTCCACAACCACACCCACTCAACCCTCCACAACCCCACCTACCCCAACCCTCCACAACCCCACCCACTCCAACCCTCCACAACCTCACCCACCCCAACCCCACCTACCCCAACCCTCCACAACTCCACCCACTCCAACCCTCCACAACCGCACCCACCCCAACCCTCCACAACCCCACCCACTCCAACACTCCACAACCCCACCCACCCCAATCCTCCACAACCCCACCCACTCCAACCCTCCACAACCCCACCCACCCCAACCCTCCACAACCCCACCCACCCCAACCCTCCACAACTCCACCCACCTCAACCCTCCACAACCCCACCCACTCCAACCCTCCACAACCCCACCAACTCCAACCCTCCACAACCCCACCCACCCCAACCCTCTACAACCCCACCCACCCCATCCCTCCACAATTCCACCCACCCCAGCCCTCCACAACCCCCACCCACTCCAACCCTCCACAACCCCACCCACCCCAACCCTCCACAACCCCACCCACCCCAACCCTCCAGAACCCCACCCACTCCAACCCTCCACAACCCCACCCACCCCAACCCTCTACAACCCTACTCACCCCAACCCTCCACAACCCCACCCCCCAACCCTCAACAACCCCACCCACTCCAACCCTCCACAACCCCACCCACCCCAACCCTCCACAACCCCACCCACTCCAACCTTCGAAAACTCCCCCACCCCAACCCTCAACACCCCACCCACTCCAACCCTCCACAACCCCACCCACCCCAACCCTCCACAACCGCACCCACCTCAAACCTCCACAACCCCACCCACCTCAAACCTCCACAACCCCACCCACTCCAAACCTCAACAATCCCACCCACCCCAACCCTCCACAAATCCACCCACTCCAACCTTCGAAAACCCCACCCACCCCAACCCTCCACAACCCCACCCACCTCAATCCTCCACAACCCCACCCACTCCAACCCTCCACAACCCAACCCACCCCAACCCTCCACAACCCCACCCACTCCAACCCTCCGGAACCCCACCCACCCCATCCCTCCACAACCCCACCCACCCCAACCCTCCACAACCCCACCCTCTCCAACCCTCCACAACCCCACCAACCCCAACCCTCCACAACCACACCCACTCTAACCCTTCACAACCCCACCCACTCCAACCCTCCACAACCCCACCCACTCCAACCCTCCACAACCCCACCCACCCCAACCCTACACATCGTCACCCACCCCAACCCTCCACAACCCCAGCTACCCCAACCCTCCACAACTCCACCCACTCCAACCCTCCACAACCCCACCCACCCCAACCCTCGACAACCCCACCCACCCCAACCGTCCACAACCCAACCCACTCCGACCCTCCACAACTCCACCCACCCCAACCCCCCACAACCCCACCCACCCCATCTCTCCACAACCCCACCCACTCCAACCCTCCACAACCCCACCCACTCTAACCCTCCACAACCCCACCCACCCCAACCCTCCATAACCCCAGCCACTCCAACCCTCCACAACCCCACCCTCCCCAACCCTCCACAACCCCTCCCACCCCAACCCTCCACAACCCCACCCACCCCAACCCTACACAACCTCACCCACTCCATCCCTCCACAACCCCACCCACTCCAACCCTCCACAACCCCACCCACCCCAACCCTCAACAACACCACCCACCTCCATCCCTCCACAACCCCACCCACCCCAACCCTACACAACCTCACCCACGCCAACCCTCCACATCCCCAGCCACCCCAACCCTCCACAACCCCACCCACTCAAACCCTCCACAACCCCACCCACCCCAACTCTACACAACCTCACCCACCCCAACACCAGCCACCCCAACCCTCCACAACCCCACGCACTCCAACCCTCCACCACCCCACTCACCCCAACCCTCCACAACCCCACCCACCTCAACCCTCCACAACCCCACCCAATCCAATCCTCCACAAACCCACCCACCCCAACCCTCCACAACCCCACCCACTCCAACCCTCCACAACCCCAACCACCCCAACCCTCCACAACCCCACCCACTCCAACCTTCCAAAACCCCACCCACCCAAACCCTCCACAACCCCACCCACTCGAACCCTCCACAACCCCACCCACTCCAACCCTCCACAACCCCACCCACCCCAACCCTCAACAACCCCACCCACTCCAACCCTCCACAACCCCACCCACCCCAACCCTTCACAACCTCACCCACCTCAGCTCTCCACAACCCCAGCCACCCCAACCCTCCACAACCGCACCCACTCCAACCCTCCACAACCCCACCCACCCCAACCCTACACAACCTCACCCACTCCATCCCTCCACAACCCCACCCACCCCAACCCTCCACAACCCCACCCACTCCAACCCTCCACAACCCCACCCACCCCAACCCTCAACAACCCCACCCACTCCTACCCTCCAGAACCCCACCCACCCCAACCCTACACAACCTCACCCACCCCAATCCCAGCCCCCCCAACCCTCCACAAGCCCACCCACTCCAAACCTCCACAACCCCACCCATCCCAACCCTACAGAACTTCACCCACTCCAACCCTCCACAACCCCACCCACCCCAACTCCAGCCACCCCAACCCTCCACAAGCCCACCCACTCCAAACCTCCACAACCCCACCCACCCCAACCCTACACAACTTCACCCACTCCAACCCTCCACAACCCCACCCACCCCAATCCCTCCACAACCCCACCCACTCCAACCCTCCACAACCCCACCCACCCCACCCCTCCACAACCCCTCCCACTCCAACCCTCCACAACCCCACCCACCCCAACCCTACACAACCTCACCCACCCGAACCCTCCACAATCCCAGCCACCCCATCCCTCCACAACCCCACCCACTCCAACCCTCCACAACCCTACCCACCCCAACCCTCCACGACCTCACCCACTCTAACCATACGTATCCCCACCCTCCCACCCACCCCAACCCTCCTCCACACCCATCAAAGCTCTATGTTTAGAGCTTCACTCTTATCAGAGCTCTGTGTGTAGAGCTCCACACCCTACCAGAGCTGTGTTGAGCTCTACACCCACCGAAGCTCTGCGTGTAGAGCTCCACAGCTACCAGAACTGTGTAGAGCTCTACAGCCACCAGACTCACTGCCACCACCCCTGCTACCACCACTCCATCACCACTACCACCACTACTGCCATCACCACCACCGCCCCTGCCACCACCACTGCCACCACACTGCCATCACCGCCACCACCCCTGCCACCACACTGCCGTCACCACCACCCCCTGCCATCACCACCACTACCCTTGCCACCACCATTGCCACCACACTGCCATCACCACCACCCCCTGCCATCACCACCACTACCCTTGCCACCACCATTGCCACCACACTGCCATCACCATCACCACCCCTGCCATCACCATTGCCACCTACCCTGCCATCATCGCTACTATCCTTGCCATCACCACCACCACCACCACCATGTTATCATCACCACTATCGCAGCCCTCACCACCACCATCCCTGCCATCACCATCACCATCCCTGCCATCACCACCACCATCCCTGCCATCACCACCACCATCCCTGCCATCACCACCACTGCCACTACCACTGCCACCACCCCTGCCACCACTACTGCTACCACCCCCGCCATCACCAAACCTACCATCACCGCCACCCCTGCCATCACCACCACCACCCCTGCCATCACCATCAAAACCATCACTTCCACTGCCACTATCACCACCATTATCATCACTTATTACTACTACGACTACCACTCCTTCACTACTTCCATTGCTACTATCACTCTTGCCTCCCTTCACCCTTCATTCTCTTTCCTGTCTCATGTGCCACTAAAACTACTACTCCTACTTTCCACTACCAATACTACTTCTACAAATACCCCTTCTTGTTCTTCCTCTCTTGGTCCTGTCCCTCTCCCCCTCGCCTATATATACTGGCTCCAACACTCTCTTGTCTAAATGGTTACCACTATGACCATAATTTTTAAAGGGGTGGACCAGTAAGCCAGCTGAAGGCCTCAGTCAGATGACCAAAACTTTATCTGTGGGTCATCATATGACTAAGACCCGCGCCAGGAATCACTTGTCCTGTTTCCTGACAAACCTAACCTGACCTAACATCTCTTGTGTTGGTGTGATTTTGTAAATGGTCCAAGTCGGACCGAAACGTCGTCAGACCTCCACCATCACAATCCTCAACTCAAACATGTATGCTGGAAAGAATGGATATCTCTATTCCATATCCTCTCCCCTCCCCCGGTCTATCCACTTATACGCCTCCTCCCTCATATACGCAATTACCTGGCGGTACAGATCGAGGCATTTTATGCACCGTTACGCAGGCGATGCGTGAGAGAACAGAACACATGAACAGAGTGGAGCAGGAGGAAGAGGAATAGACAGAAGAAGTGGAGTTGATAGAGCTGGAGTAGAAAAAGGTAGAGGAAGAGGAGGAGAAGTAGGTGAGAATAGAGTAGTAGTAATAGGAGGAGGAGGAGGGTAAGTTTCTCACATCTTTGGCAGCTGAGTTTCCGGCAGCGTTGACTGGCAACCTGTGAAGGTCAGCAGTTTTTTATTTACTTTTTTACATGTGGTTCTCTGAGGTGTATGACAAGCAGGGAGAGAGAGAGAGAGAGAGAGAGAGAGAGAGAGAGAGAGGGCACTATATCCTGCATTTACTCTCACGTTGTCAGAAGGGAAATGTGCTGTGGTGCTCTACATCTCCGATGACAAAGAAGCACTTACGTTTGCGTTGCCTCACCTTCCTCGAAGTTTCACTCTGCTACTTCTCGCTGCGGGATCATCCGGTACCTCAGCCAGTTCTCCGTATTTGTCTCCTAGATTTTTTTTTTAATATCTTGGAAGGTGATGAATTACACAACATTTAGGTATCTTTATTGTGGAAACGTTTCTCCACACAGTGGCTTCATCAGTCCTATACAAAGAAGAGTGGTGAACATCAAAAGGAGTTTCAGGAAATCAGTCTGTGAGCCTGGAGTCGACTCCTTGCTAAGAGACTG
>NC_091299.1:32284725-32294725 GCF_038502225.1 Cherax quadricarinatus
ACACACACACACACACACACACACACACACACACACACACACACACACACACACACACACACACATAAGGTAGAATAAAAACGTGTTTTGAACGTGTCCTTCATGGTCCTGAAGGCCACTTACCCCCCTCCCTCTCTTTTTCTCTCCCTCTCTCTACCCTCTATTTAATTCTCTCCATCACTCATTCTTTTCCTCCATTTTCTATCCTTCCCATTGTTCCTCCCTCCCTCCCTCCCCGTCATTACAAATTACATCATTAAAATAATCTGGCTGTAGCCGTCACTATCACAACAAAAGCATTCACCACTGATCCATTTAACAAGGTGATTAACAAAGGTACTTAGGGTGATCAACGAGAGCATCTAACGAGATGACTAACAAAGTCGTTTAACGACGACGACCAGTTGAACGAGCGGTGGGTAATGTGAGAGAGCTGTCTAATGAAGGTCTCACGACAGCAACACTGAAAGTACTCCAGCAAGCATTGATGGAGATTAATTATAAATTGCCTGTCTGAGTGTACACCTGTCTGGCCTCGTCTGATGCAATAACTTATCAATCAACCTAACTGTTTGCAACATAACTAAATACTGTGCCTATTATATTTTAGATACAATATATATATATATCTATATATATATATATATATATATATATATATATATATATATATATATATATATATCGTGCCGAATATGTAAAACTGGTCAATTAGCAAGAACTCATTTAAAATTAAGCCCTTTCTAAAATTTTCTCTTATACGTTTAAAGATATTTTTTTTTCAATAATGTTAATGTAAAAAATTATAATTTTGCATCAAAAGAATCTTAGAAAACTTACGTAACCTTATTATAACAAGCGCAATTTATTTTAGTCTAACCCAACTAAATATATTTTAGATTTGTTTACAGTAATTTAATACTAAACAAATACAGTGAAATATATTTTTTTCGTTAGGTTAAGAATGATTTTGGCGAAATTATTCCATACACAAATTTTCGCTTGTCCTATATGGCAAGATGAGCGTTGCTATTTAAGCCAAGATCGCAAGTTCTGCCTATTCTGAAGGAGGGGTGTTAATGTTGGCACGACATATATATATATATATATATATATATATATATATATATATATATATATATATATATATATATATGAACATTAAAATGGTATAAAATACCGACAGGTTGTTAGGTAAGACACATATGCAACAGTTAGGTATCTTTATTTCGAAACGTTTCGCCTACACAGTAGGCTTCTTCAGTCGAGTACAGAAAAGTTGACAGAAGCAGAAGAGACTTGAAGACGATGTAATCAGTCCATCACCCTTAAAGTTTTGAGGTGGTCAGTCCCTCAGTCTGGAGAAGAGCATTGTTCCGTAGTCTGAAACAATATTGTTTCAGACTATGGGCTAGTAACCCCTTCTCCTGTAGACATTTACTAAAAAAGAGAAGAAGAAAAACTTTATAAAACTGGGATGCTTAAATGTGCGTGGATGTAGTGCGGATGACAAGAAACAGATGATTGCTGATGTTATGAATGAAAAGAAGTTGGATGTCCTGGCCCTAAGCGAAACAAAGCTGAAGGGGGTAGGGGAGTTTCAGTGGGGGGAAATAAGTGGGATTAAATCTGGAGTATCTGAGAGAGTTAGAGCAAAGGAAGGGGTAGCAGTAATGTTGAATGATCAGTTATGGAAGGAGAAAAGAGAATATGAATGTGTAAATTCAAGAATTATGTGGATTAAAGTAAAGGTTGGATGCGAGAAGTGGGTCATAATAAGCGTGTATGCACCTGGAGAAGAGAGGAATGCAGAGGAGAGAGAGAGATTTTGGGAGATGTTAAGTGAATGTATAGGAGCCTTTGAACCAAGTGAGAGAGTAATTGTGGTAGGGGACCTGAATGCTAAAGTAGGAGAAACTTTTAGAGAGGGTGTGGTAGGTAAGTTTGGAGTGCCAGGTGTAAATGATAATGGGAGCCCTTTGATTGAACTTTGTATAGAAAGGGGTTTAGTTATAGGTAATACATATTTTAAGAAAAAGAGGATAAATAAGTATACAAGATGTGATGTAGGGCGAAATGACAGTAGTTTGTTGGATTATGTATTGGTAGATAAAAGACTGTTGAGTAGACTTCAGGATGTACATGTTTATAGAGGGGCCACAGATATATCAGATCACTTTCTAGTTGTAGCTACACTGAGAGTAGATGGGATACAAGGAGAATAGAAGTATCAAGGAAGAGAGAGGTGAAGGTTTATAAACTAAAAGAGGAGGCAGTTAGGGTAAGATATAAACAGCTATTGGAGGATAGATGGGCTAATGAGAGCATAGGCAATGGGGTCGAAGAGGTATGGGGTAGGTTTAAAAATGTAGTGTTAGAGTGTTCAGCAGTAGTTTGTGGTTACAGGAAAGTGGGTGCGGGAGGGAAGAGGAGCGATTGGTGGAATGATGATGTAAAGAGAAGTTTTTACAAAGTAGAAGTGATGCAAGGAGGGAAGAGTATATGGAGAAAAAGAGAGAGGTTAAGAGAGTTGTGAAGCAATGTAAAAAGAGAGCAAATGAGAGAGTGGGTGAGATGTTATCAACAAATTTTGTTGAAAATAAGAAAAAGTTTTGGAGTGAGATTAACAAGTTAAGAAAGCCTAGAGAACAAATGGATTTGTCAGTTAAAAATAGGAGAGGAGAGTTATTAAATGGAGAGTTAGAGGTATTGGGAAGATGGAGGGAATATTTTGAGGAATTGTTAAATGTTGATGAAGATGGGGAAGCTGTGATTTCGTGTATGGGACAAGGAGGAATAACATCTTGTAGGAGTGAGGAAGAGCCAGTTGTGAGTGTGGGGGAAGTTCGTGAGGCGGTGGGTAAAATGAAAGGGGGTAAGGCAGCCGGGATTGATGGGATAAAGATAGAAATGTTAAAAGCAGGTGGGGATATAGTTTTGGAGTGGTTGGTGCAATTATTTAATAAATGTATGGAAGAGGGTAAGGTACCTAGGGATTGGCAGAGAGCATGCATAGTTCCTTTGTATAAAGGCAAAGGGGATAAAAGAGAGTGCAAAAATTATAGGGGGATAAGTCTGCTGAGTATACCTGGTAAAGTGTATGGTAGAGTTATTATTGAAAGAATTAAGAGTAAGACGGAAAATAGGATAGCAGATGTACAAGGAGGCTTTAGGAAAGGTAGGGGGTGTGTGGACCAGGTGTTTACAGTGAAACATATAAGTGAACAGTATTTAGATAAGGCTAAAGAGGTCTTTGTGGCATTTATGGATTTGGAAAAGGCGTATGACAGGGTGGATAGGGGGGCAATGTGGCAGATGTTGCAAGTGTATGGTGTAGGAGGTGGGTTGCTGAAAGCAGTGAAGAGTTTTTACGAGGATAGTGAGGCTCAAGTTAGAGTATGTAGGAAAGAGGGAAATTTTTTCCCAGTAAAAGTAGGCCTTAGACAAGGATGTGTGATGTCACCGTGGTTGTTTAATATATTTATAGATGGGGTTGTAAGAGAAGCAAATGCGAGGGTCTTGGCAAGAGGCGTGGAGTTAAAAGATAAAGAATCACACACAAAGTGGGAGTTGTCACAGCTGCTCTTTGCTGATGACACTGTGCTCTTGGGAGATTCTGAAGAGAAGTTGCAGAGATTGGTGGATGAATTTGGTAGGGTGTGCAAAAGAAGAAAATTAAAGGTGAATACAGGAAAGAGTAAGGTTATGAGGATAACAAAAATATTAGGTGATGAAAGATTGAATATCAAATTGGAGGGAGAGAGTATGGAGGAGGTGAATGTATTCAGATATTTGGGAGTGGACGTGTCAGCGGATGGGTCTATGAAAGATGAGGTGAATCATAGAATTGATGAGGGGAAAAGAGTGAGTGGTGCACTTAGGAGTCTGTGGAGACAAAGAACTTTGTCCTTGGAGGCAAAGAGGGGAATGTATGAGAGTATAGTTTTACCAACGCTCTTATATGGGTGTGAAGCATGGGTGATGAATGTTGCAGCGAGGAGAAGGCTGGAGGCAGTGGAGATGTCATGTCTGAGGGCAATGTGCGGTGTGAATATAATGCAGAGAATTCGTAGTTTGAAAGTTAGGAGGAGGTGCGGGATTACCAAAACTGTTGTCCAGAGGGCTGAGGAAGGGTTGTTGAGGTGGTTCGGACATGTAGAGAGAATGGAGCGAAACAGAATGACTTCAAGAGTGTATCAGTCTGTAGTGGAAGGAAGGCGGGGTAGGGGTCGGCCTAGGAAAGGTTGGAGAGAGGGGGTAAAGGAGGTTTTGTGTGCGAGGGGCTTGGACTTCCAGCAGGCATGCGTGAGCGTGTTTGATAGGAGTGAATGGAGACAAATGGTTTTTAATACTTGACTTGCTGTTGGAGTGTGAGCAAAGTAACATTTATGAAGGGATTCAGGGAAACCGGCAGGCCGGACTTGAGTCCTGGAGATGGGAAGTACAGTGCCTGCACTCTGAAGGAGGGGTGTTAATGTTGCAGTTTAAAAACTGTAGTGTAAAGCACCCTTCTGGCAAGACAGTGATGGAGTGAATGATGGTGAAAGTTTTTCTTTTTCGGGCCACCCTGCCTTGGTGGGAATCGGCCAGTGTGATATATATATATATATATATATATATATATATATATATATATATATATATATATATATATATATATATATATATATATATATTTATATATATATACATATGTGTGTGTGTGTGTGCGTGTGCGTGTGTGTGTGTATGTATGTGTGTGTGTGTGTGTGTGTGTTTATGTATGTGTGTGTGTGTGTGTGTATATGTGTGTGTGTGTGTGTGTTCGTGTGTGTGTGTGTGTATATATATGTGTGTGTGAATGTGTGTGTATATGTGTGTGTGTGTGTATGTGTGTGTATGTGTGTGTATATATATGTGTGTGTGTATGTGTGTGTGTGTTCGTGTGTGTGTGTGTGTGTATGTGTGTGTATGTGTGTGTACGTGTGTGTGTGTGTGTGTATATGTGTGTGTGTGTGTGTGTATGTGTGTGTGTTCGTGTGTGTGTGTATATGTGTGTGTGTGTATGTGTGTGTGTGTGTATGTGTGTGTATGTGTGTGTATATGTGTGTGTGTGTATGTGTGTGTGTGTTCGTGTGTGTGTGTGTGTGTGTGTGTGTGTGTGTGCGTGTGTGTATGTGTGTTTGTGTGTGTGTGTGTGTATGTGTGTGTGTGTATGTGTGTGTGTACTCACCTAGTTGTACTCACCTAGTTGAGGTTGCGGGGGTCGAGTCCGAGCTCCTGGCCCCGCCTCTTCACTGATCGCTACTAGGTCACTCTCCCTGAGCCGTGAGCTTTATCATACCTCTGCTTAAAGCTATGTATGGATCCTGCCTCCACTACATCGCTTCCCAAACTATTCCACTTACTGACTACTCTGTGGCTGAAGAAATACTTCCTAACATCCCTGTGATTCATCTGTGTCTTTAGCTTCCAACTGTGTCCCCTTGTTACTGTGTCCAATCTCTGGAACATCCTGTCTTTGTCCACCTTGTCAATTCCTCTCAGTATTTTGTATGTTGTTATCATGTCCCCCCTATCTCTCCTGTCCTCCAGTGTCGTCAGGTTGATTTCCCTTAACCTCTCCTCGTAGGACATACCTCTTAGCTCTGGGACTAGTCTTGTTGCAAACCTTTGCACTTTCTCTAGTTTCTTTACGTGCTTGGCTAGGTGTGGGTTCCAAACTGGTGCCGCATACTCCAATATGGGCCTAACGTATACGGTGTACAGGGTCCTGAACGATTCCTTATTAAGATGTCGGAATGCTGTTCTGAGGTTTGCTAGGCGCCCATATGCTGCAGCAGTTATTTGGTTGATGTGCGCTTCAGGAGATGTGCCTGGTGTTATACTCACCCCAAGATCTTTTTCCTTGAGTGAGGTTTGTAGTCTCTGACCCCCTAGACTGTACTCCGTCTGCGGCCTTCTTTGCCCTTCCCCAATCTTCATGACTTTGCACTTGGTGGGATTGAACTCCAGGAGCCAATTGCTGGACCAGTTCTGCAGCCTGTCCAGATCCCTTTGTAGTTCTGCCTGGTCTTCGATCGAGTGTATTCTTCTCATCAACTTCACGTCATCTGCAAACAGGGACACCTCAGAGTCTATTCCTTCCGTCATGTCGTTCACAAATACCAGAAACAGCACTGGTCCTAGGACTGACCCCTGCGGGACCCCGCTGGTCACAGGTGCCCACTCTGACACCTCGCCACGTACCATGACTCGCTGCTGTCTTCCTGACAAGTATTCCCTGATCCATTGTAGTGCCTTCCCTGTTATCCCTGCTTGGTCCTCCAGTTTTTGCACCAATCTCTTGTGTGGAACTCTGTCAAACGCCTTCTTGCAGTCCAAGAAAATGCAATCCACCCACCCCTCTCTCTCTTGTCTTACTGCTGTCACCATGTCATAGAACTCCAGTAGGTTTGTGACACAGGATTTCCCGTCCCTGAAACCATGCTGGCTGCTGTGTGTATGTGTGTGTGTGTATGTGTGTGTGTATGTGTGTGTGTGTATGTGTGTGTGTGTATGTGTGTGTGTGTGTATGTGTGTGTGTGTGTATGTGTGTGTGTATATATGTGTGTGTGTATGTGTGTGTGTATGTGTGTGTGTGTATGTGTGTGTGTATGTGTGTGTGTATGTGTGTGTGTATGTGTGTGTGTGTATGTGTGTGTGTGTGTATGTGTGTGTGTATATGTGTGTGTGTGTGTATGTGTGTGTGTGTATGTGTGTGTGTGTTCGTGTGTGTGTGTGTGTATGTGTGTGTGTGTATGTGTGTGTGTGTATGTGTGTGTGTGTATGTGTGTGTGTGTGTATGTGTGTGTGTATATGTGTGTGTGTGTGTATGTGTGTGTGTGTATGTGTGTGTGTGTTCGTGTGTGTGTGTGTATGTGTGTGTATGTGTGTGTGTATTTGTGTGTGTATGTATGTATGTATGTATGTGTGTGATATAGTACAAAACAAATAACTGATCCCTTCGTTAGGTTAAGAATGATTTTGGCGAAATTATTCCATACACAAATTTTCGCTTGTCCTATATGGCAAGATGAACGTTGCTATTTAAGCCAAGATCGCAAATTCTGCCTATTCGGCACGACATATATATATATATATATATATATATATATATATATATATATATATATATATATATATATATATATATATACATATATATATATATATATATATATATAAATTTATATATATATATATATATATATATATATATATATATATATATATATATATATATATATATATATACATATGTGTGTGTGTGTGTGTGTGTGTGTGTGTGTTCGTGTGTGTGTGTATATGTGTGTGCATGTATGTGTGTGATATAGTATAAAACAAATAACTGATCCCTTCCATGTGCCTCCATGATTGTTATCGGAGGGACTGAAGAATCCACTGAGACATATTTTATAAGTTTCTAGGCGAGGTGACTCCCCCTCATGTTTGAATTTAAAGGACTTCTCATAAGCCTATGAGAAGTTTATGAGAAGGCCTAGCGGTCCATGCAAAGAGCCAAATGATTTACGTGGCATCGTGCACACGAGAGCTTAATTAAATTCCTAAGGCACATCGATTTTTTATTTCTTTTTTGTTTTTTTGAAAGAAATAACAGATTACAGTTTTTGGAAGAATATTTGTCACCCTCGAGATTATGAACTATATTCTTGATTATAAAACTTTCAAATTTGACTAACATGTTGTGCATCGCGTTACACAAGCAAGGATTCCACACTATATCGTTGAGTTGCAATGATGTAATTCTTGGGAATTAGTTCAACCCAGAGGCTATTAATTCTTAAATGGTCAAAAAGAACTCTCCTGTTTTGTCGAGCACTTACCTCATGTTCATGTTTTAACCTCTCAGTTTCCCCTTATCTTCCTTTCTCCTCCACATTCCACTAAGTTGGAGGTGAGACTGGCTTCACCAGCGTCTCCAGGCTGGCCATCATGACTACTCTGACCATTTAACAAACGTTCCAGACCATGGAACTGAATTCTTTCTCCAGATTGAGGGACTGATCACCTCAAATGCTATTTCCCCGATGGATGATGGACTAATTACATCTTTATTTCACCACTACATCTACTGCCTCTGTATCTGACTGAAGAAGCCTACTGGGCTTTAATCAACTTGTCGGTATTTTATACCATTATCAACATAGCATTTAACCAGCTGAAAAAAAAAGCCTGGGATAAATCCCCTCAGCAATCCGGATCTTGAAGCGGCATCGTTCTCGAGCAGGGAAAGCGGATTCATAAATATTACGCGTGTCTTAAGATATTTGTATAAAACTGGTATACATGACTTTATTACCGGCGACGCCGCTACTTTGTGCACCCCAGGCACTGTACGAGTTTTATTGTGAACCCTAGGCACTGTACGAGTCTTATTGTGAACCCCAGGCACTGTACGCGTCTTATTGTACACCCCAGGCACTGTACGCGTCTTATTGTGAACCCCAGGCACTGTACGAGTCTTATTGTGAACCCCAGGCACTGTACGAGTCTTATTGTGAACCCCAGGCACTGTACGAGTCTTATTGTGAACCCCAGGCACTGTACGAGTCTTATTGTGAACCCCAGGCACTGTACGAGTCTTATTGTGAACCCCAGGCACTGTACGAGTCTTACTGTGAATCCCAGGCACTGTACGAGTCTTATTGTGCACCCCACGCACTGTACGAGTCTTATTGTGAACCCCAGGCACTGTACGAGTCTTATTGTGAACCCCAGGCACTGTACGAGTCTTGTTGTGCACCCCAGACACTGTACGAGTCTTATTGTGAACCCCAGGCACTGTACGAGTCTTATTGTGAACCCCAGGCACTGTACGAGTCTTGTGCACCCCAGGCACTGTACGAGTCTTGTTGTGCACCCCAGACACTGTACGAGTCTTATTGTGAACCCCAGGCACTGTACGAGTCTTGTTGTGCACCCCAGGCACTGTACGAATCTTGTTGTGCACCCCAGACACTGTACGAGTCTTGTGCACCCCAGACACTGTACGAGACTTATTGTGAACCCCAGGCACTGTACGAGTCTTTTTGTGCACCCCAGACACTGTACGAGTCTTGTGCACGCCAGACACTGTACGAGTCTTGTTGTGCACCCCAGACACTGTACGAGTCTTGTTGTGCACCCCAGACACTGTACGAGTCTATTGTGAACCCCAGGCACTGTACGAGTCTTGTTGTGCACCCCAGACACTGTACGAGTCTTGTTGTGCACCCCAGACACTGTACGAGTCTTGTTGTGCACCCCAAACACTGTACGAGTCTTGTTGTGCACCCCATACACTGTACGAGTCTTATTGTGAACCCCAGGCACTGTACGAGTCTTTTTGTGCACCCCAGACACTGTACGAGTCTTGTTGTGCACCCCAGGCACTGTACGAGTCTTGTTGTGCACCCCAGACACGGTACGAGTCTTATTGTGCACCCCAGGCACTGTACGAGTCTTATTGTGAACCCCAGGCACTGTACGAGTCTTACTGTGAACCCCAGGCACTGTACGAGTCTTATTGTGAACCCCAGGCACTGTACGAGTCTTACTGTGAACCCCAGGCACTGTACGAGTCTTATTGTGAACCCCAGGCACTGTACGAGTCTTGTTGTGAACCCCAGGCACTGTACGAGTCTTGTTGTGCACCCCAGGCACTGTACGAGTCTTACTGTGAATCCCAGGCACTGTACGAGTCTTATCCCAGGCACTGTACGAGTCTTATTGTGCACCCCAGACACTGTACGAGTCTTATTGTGAACCCCAGGCACTGTACGAGTCTTGTTGTGCACCCCAGACACTGTACGAGTCTTGTTGTGCACCCCAGACACTGTACGAGTCTTATTGTGAACCCCAGGCACTGTACGAGTCTTGTTGTGCACCCCAGACACTGTACGAGTCTTGTTGTGCACCCCAGACACTGTACGAGTCTTGTTGTGCACCCCAGACACTGTACGAGTCTTGTTGTGCACCC
>NC_091299.1:32299725-32309725 GCF_038502225.1 Cherax quadricarinatus
GGTGTGGTGGAGGTGACAAGCAGTCTCAGTGACCTGGTGTGGTGGAGGTGACAAGCAGTCTCAGTGATCTGGTGTGGTGGAGGTGACAAACAGCCTCAGTGACCTGGTGTGGTGGAGGTGACAAGCAGTCTCAGTGATCTGGTGTGGTGGAGGTGACAAACAGCCTCAGTGACCTGGTGTGGTGGAGGTGACAAGCAGTCTCAGTGACCTGGTGTGGTGGAGGTGACAAGCAGTCTCACTGATCTGGTGTGGTGGAGGTGACAAGCAGTCTCAGTGATCTGGTGTGGTGGAGGTGACAAGCAGTCTCAGTGATCTGGTGTGGTGGAGGTGACAAACAGCCTCAGTGATCTGGTGTGGTGGAGGTGACAAGCAGTCTCAGTGACCTGGTGTGGTGGAGGTGACAAGCAGTCTCAGTGATCTGGTGTGGTGGAGGTGACAAGCAGTCTCAGTGACCTGGTGTGGTGGAGGTGACAAGCAGTCTCAGTGACCTGGTGTGGTGGAGGTGACAAGCAGTCTCAGTGACCTGGTGTGGTGGAGGTGACAAACAGCCTCAGTGATCTGGTGTGGTGGAGGTGACAAACAGTCTCAGTGACCTGGTGTGGTGGAGGTGACAAGCAGTCTCAGTGATCTGGTGTGGTGGAGGTGACAAGCAGTCTCAGTGATCTGGTGTGGTGGAGGTGACAAGCAGTCTCAGTGACCTGGTGTGGTGGAGGTGACAAGCAGTCTCAGTGATCTGGTGTGGTGGAGGTGACAAGCAGTCTCAGTGACCTGGTGTGGTGGAGGTGACAAACAGCCTCAGTGATCTGGTGTGGTGAAGGTGACAAGCAGTCTCAGTGATCTGGTGTGGTGGAGGTGACAAAGTCTCAGTGACCTGGTGTGGTGGAGGTGACAAGCAGTCTCAGTGATCTGGTGTGGTGGAGGTGACAAACAGCCTCAGTGACCTGGTGTGGTGGAGGTGACAAGCAGTCTCAGTGATCTGGTGTGGTGGAGGTGACAAGCAGTCTCAGTGACCTGGTGTGGTGGAGGTGACAAGCAGTCTCACTGATCTGGTGTGGTGGAGGTGACAAGCAGTCTCAGTGACCTGGTGTTGTGGAGGTGACAAGCAGTCTCAGTGACCTGGTGTGGTGGAGGTGACAAGCAGTCTCAGTGACCTGGTGTGGTGGAGGTGACAAGCAGTCTCAGTGACCTGGTGTGGTGGAGGTGACAAACAGTCTCAGTGACCTGGTGTGGTGGAGGTGACAAACAGTCTCAGTGACCTGGTGTGGTGGAGGTGACAAAGAGTCTCAGTGATCTGGTGTGGTGGAGGTGACAAGCAGTCTCAGTGACCTGGTGTGGTGGAGGTGACAAACAGTCTCAGTGACCTGGTGTGGTGGAGGTGACAAGCAGTCTCAGTGACCTGGTGTAGTGGAGGTGACAAACAGCCTCAGTGATCTGGTGTGGTGGAGGTGACAAGCAGTCTCAGTGATCTGGTGTGGTGGAGGTGACAAGCAGTCTCAGTGATCTGGTGTGGTGGAGGTGACAAACAGTCTCAGTGACCTGGTGTGGTGGAGGTGACAAACAGCCTCAGTGATCTGGTGTGGTGGAGGTGACAAGCAGTCTCAGTGACCTGGTGTGGTGGAGGTGACAAGCAGTCTCAGTGACCTGGTGTGGTGGAGGTGACAAGCAGTCTCAGTGACCTGGTGTGGTGGAGGTGACAAGCAGTCTCAGTGATCTGGTGTGGTGGAGGTGACAAACAGCCTCAGTGATCTGGTGTGGTGGAGGTGACAAGCAGTCTCAGTGATCTGGTGTGGTGGAGGTGACAAGCAGTCTCAGTGACCTGGTGTGGTGGAGGTGACAAACAGCCTCAGTGACCTGGTGTGGTGGAGGTGACAAGCAGTCTCAGTGACCTGGTGTGGTGGAGGTGACAAGCAGTCTCAGTGATCTGGTGTGGTGGAGGTGACAAGCAGTCTCAGTGACCTGGTGTAGTGGAGGTGACAAGCAGTCTCAGTGACCTGGAGTGGTGGAGGTGACAAACAGTCTCAGTGATCTGGTGTGGTGGAGGTGACAAGCAGTCTCAGTGACCTGGTGTGGTGGAGGTGACAAGCAGTCTCAGTGACCTGGTGTGGTGGAAGTGACAAGCAGTCTCAGTGACCTGGTGTGGTGGAGGTGACAAACAGTCTCAGTGATCTGGTGTGGTGGAGGTGACAAGCAGTCTCAGTGACCTGGTGTGGTGGAGGTGACAAGCAGTCTCAGTGACCTGGTGTGGTGGAAGTGACAAGCAGTCTCAGTGATCTGGTGTGGTGGAGGTGACAAGCAGTCTCAGTGACCTGGTGTAGTGGAGGTGACAAGCAGTCTCAGTGACCTGGTGTGGTGGAGGTGACAAGCAGTCTCAGTGACCTGGTGTGGTGGAGGTGACAAGCAGTCTCAGTGATCTGGTGTGGTGGAGGTGACAAACAGTCTCAGTGATCTGGTGTGGTGGAGGTGACAAGCAGTCTCAGTGACCTGGTGTGGTGGAGGTGACAAGCAGTCTCAGTGACCTGGTGTGGTGGAAGTGACAAGCAGTCTCAGTGACCTGGTGTGGTGGAGGTGACAAGCAGTCTCAGTGACCTGGTGTGGTGGAAGTGACAAGCAGTCTCAGTGACCTGGTGTGGTGGAGGTGACAAGCAGTCTCAGTGACCTGGTGTAGTGGAGGTGACAAGCAGTCTCAGTGACCTGGTGTGGTGGAGGTGACAAGCAGTCTCAGTGACCTGGTGTGGTGGACAGACTTTAAACCTCAATTAACCAACAACAGAAGCCAGTGTTCCAGGGTTCCCACCCAGAGACACGCTCCTCCATGTACATAGCCTTTTTTTGTTTTGTTTCCCGGCAGAGGTAACTATCTTAGCTTCAAGAGTAGTATTTACAGAGGAGAGTATAATTAAGAGGGTTGGAATAACTGGGACTGAGACGCAGTCTGAACATACTCACTAGTTTCATTTCACTTCAGCTGAGAAATGGTTTAATTTAAACTAAGACAAATGAACGAAGGTAATAAAATGATTCCAGGATGCTTTGCCTTTGTTAGGTGTGTGTGTGTGTGTGTGTGTGTGTGTGTGTGTGTGTGTGTGTGTGTGTGTGTGTGTGTGTGTGTGTGTGTGTGTGTGTGTGTGTGTGTATACTCACCTATTTGTGGTTGCAGGGATCGAGTCTTAGCTCCTGGCCCCGCCTCTTCACCGGTTGCTACTGGGTCCTCTCTCTCCCCGCTCCATGAGGTTTATCATACCTCGTCTTAAAACTATGTATGGTTCCTCCCTCCACTACATCACTTTCTAGGCTATTCCACTGCCTTACAACTCTATGACTGAAGAAATACTTCCTAATATGTCTCTGAATCATCTGTGTCTTCAACTTCCAATTGTGACCTCTTGTTTCTGTGTCCCCTCCCTGGAACATCCTGTCTTTGTCCACCTTGTCTATTCCGCGCAGTATTTTATATGTCGTTATCATGTCTCCCCTGACCCTCCTGTCCTCCAGTGTCGTCAGGCCGATTTCCCTTAACCTTTCTTCTTATCTCTGGAACTAACCTTGTCGCAAACCTTTTCACTTTCTCTAGTTTCTTGACATGCTTTATGAAGTGTGGGTTCCAAACAGGTGCTGCATACTCCAGTATGGGCCTGACGTACACGGTGTACAGTGTCTTGAACGATTCCTTACTAACGTATCGGAACGCTGTTCTCAGGTTTGCCAGGCGCCCATATGCTGCAGCAGTTATCTGGTTGATGTGTGCTTCCGGAGACATGCTCGGTGTTATACTCACCCCAAGATCTTTCTCCTTGAGCGACGTTTGCAGTCTTTGGCCACCTAGCCTATACTCTGTCTGTGGTCTTCTGTGCCCTTCCCCTATCTTCATGACTCTGCATTTGGCGGGGTTAAATTCGAGAAGCCAGTTGCTGGACCAGGTGTCCAGTCTGTCCAGGTCTCTTTGAAGTCCTGCCCGGTCCTCATCTGATTTAATTCTCCTCATTAACTTCACATCATCTGCAAACAGGGACACTTCTGAGGCTAACCCTTTCATCATGTCGTTCACATATACCAAAAATAGCACTGGTCCTAGAACCGACCCCTGTGGGACCCCGCTCGTCACAGGTGCCCACTGTGATACATCAATACGTACCATGACTCGTTGTTGCCTCCCTGTCAGGTATTCTCTGATCCATTGCAGTGCCCTTCCTGTTATACGCACCTGATCCTCTAGCTTCTGCACTAATCTCTTGTGAGGAACTGTGTCAAAGGCCTTCTTGCAGTCCAAGAAGATGCAATCAACCCACCCCTCTCTCTCGTGTCTTACTTCTGTTACTTTATCACAAAACTCCAGAAGGTTTGTGACACAGGATTTGCCTTCCATGAATCCGTGCTGGTCGGCGTTTATACTCTTGTTCCGTTCCAGGTGTTTCATCACTCTCCTCCTGATAATCTTCTCCATAACTTTGCATACTATACACGTCAATGACACAGGTCTATAGTTTAGTGCCTCTTTTCTGTCTCCTTTTTTAAAAATGGGAACTACATTTGCCGTCTTCCATACCTCAGGTAGTTGCCCAGTTTCTAGGGACGTGTTGAAGATTGTGGTAAGTGGCACACACAACATATCCGCTCCCTCTCTAGGGACCCACGGGGAGATGTTGTCCGGTCCCATTGCCTTTGAGGTATCGATGTCCCTTAGCAGTTTCTTCACCTCCTCCTCATCTGTATGTATGTCATCCAACACTTGTTGGTATATTCCTTGCTGGTGTCCCCATCTGGTCTGTCCCCCCAGAGGCCTTCCTGTCTCCACTGTAAATACTTCCTTGAATCTCATGTTTAGCTCCTCACATACCTCTTGATAGTTTCTTGTGAGTTCTCCACCTTCATTCCTCAGCCTTATCACCTGGTCTTTGACTGTTGTCTTCCTCCTAATGTGGCTATACAGCAGTTTCGGGTCAGATTTGACTTTCGATGCTATGTCGTTCTCGTACTGTCGCTGGGCCTCCCTCCTTATCTGTGCATACTCGTTTCTGGCTCTTCTACTAATCTCCTTATTTTCCTGGGTCCTTTTCTTCCTGTACCTTTTTCATTCTCTAGTGCACTTAATTTTTGCCTCCCTACACCTTCGGGTAAACCAAGGACTCGCTTTGGTCTTCCTATTATTTCTGTTTCTCTTGGGAACAAACCTTTCCTCTGCCTCCTTGCACTTTGTTGCTACATATTCCATCATCTCGTTTGTTGATTTTCCTACCAGTTCTCTGTCCCACTGAACTTCCTGCAGGGAGTTCCTCATACCTCTGTAGTCCCTCCTTTTATAGTTTGGCTTTTCCCATTCAATTCCTGTTACCTTATCCGCTTGTAACTCAGAACCACGTGATCGCTAGCTCCAAGGGGCCTCTCGAACTGCTCAGGGTGAACACAACGTTTGTGTGTGTGTACTCACCTAGTTGTACTCACCTAGTTGAGGTTGCGGGGGTCGAGTCCGAGCTCCTGGCCCCGCCTCTTCACTGATCGCTACTAGGTCACTCTCCCTGAGCCGTGAGCTTTATCATACCTCTGCTTAAAGCTATGTATGGATCCTGCCTCCACTACATCGCTTCCCAAACTATTCCACTTACTGACTACTCTGTGGCTGAAGAAATACTTCCTAACATCCCTGTGATTCATCTGTGTCTTCAGCTTCCAACTGTGTCCCCTTGTTACTGTGTCCAATCTCTGGAACATCCTGTCTTTGTCCACCTTGTCAATTCCTCTCAGTATTTTGTATGTCGTTATCATGTCCCCCCTATCTCTCCTGTCCTCCAGTGTCGTCAGGTTGATTTCCCTTAACCTCTCCTCGTAGGACATACCTCTTAGCTCTGGGACTAGTCTTGTTGCAAACCTTTGCACTTTCTCTAGTTTCTTCACGTGCTTGGCTAGGTGTGGGTTCCAAACTGGTGCCGCATACTCCAATATGGGCCTAACGTACACGGTGTACAGGGTCCTGAATGATTCCTTATTAAGATGTCGGAATGCTGTTCTGAGGTTTGCTAGGCGCCCATATGCTGCAGCAGTTATTTGGTTGATGTGCGCTTCAGGAGATGTGCCTGGTGTTATACTCACCCCAAGATCTTTTTCCTTGAGTGAGGTTTGTAGTCTCTGACCCCCTAGACTGTACTCCGTCTGCGGCCTTCTTTGCCCTTCCCCAATCTTCATGACTTTGCACTTGGTGGGATTGAACTCCAGGAGCCAATTGCTGGACCAGGTCTGCAGCCTGTCCAGATCCCTTTGTAGTTCTGCCTGGTCTTCGATCGAATGAATTCTTCTCATCAACTTCACGTCATCTGCGAACAGGGACACCTCAGAGTCTATTCCTTCCGTCATGTCGTTCACAAATACCAGAAACAGCACTGGTCCTAGGAGTGACCCCTGCGGGACCCCGCTGGTCACAGGTGCCCACTCTGACACCTCGCCACCTACCATGACTCGCTGCTGTCTTCCTGACAAGTATTCCCTGATCCATTGTAGTGCCTTCCCTGTTATCCCTGCTTGGTCCTCCAGTTTTTGCACCAATCTCTTGTGTGGAACTGTGTCAAACGCCTTCTTGCAGTCCAAGAAAATGCAATCCACCCACCCCTCTCTCTCTTGTCTTACTGCTGTCACCATGTCATAGAACTCCAGTAGGTTTGTGACACAGGATTTCCCGTCTTTGAAACCATGTTGGCTGCTGTTGATGAGATCGTTCCTTTCTAGGTGTTCCACCACTCTTCTGATAATCTTCTCCATGATTTTGCATACTATACATGTCAGTGACACTGGTCTGTAGTTTAATGCTTCATGTCTCTCTCCTTTTTTAAAGATTGGGACTACATTTGCTGTCTTCCATGCCTCAGGCAGTCTCCCTGTTTCGATAGATGTATTGAATATTGTTGTTAGGGGTACACATAGCGCCTCTGCTCCCTCTCTCAATACCCATGGGGAGATGTTATCTGCCCCCATTGCCTTTGAGGTATCTAGCTCACTCAGAAGCCTCTTCACTTCTTCCTCGGTTGTGTGCACTGTGTCCAGCACTTGGTGGTGTGCCCCACCTCTCCGTCTTTCTGGAGTCCCTTCTGTCTCCTCTGTGAACACTTCTTTGAATCTCTTGTTGAGTTCTTCACATACTTCACGGTCATTTCTTGTTGTCTCTCCTCCTTCCTTCCTTAGCCTGATTACCTGGTCCTTGACTGTTGTTTTCCTCCTGATGTGGCTGTACAACAGTTTCGGGTCAGATTTGGCTTTCGCTGCTATGTCATTTTCATATTGTCTTTGGGCCTCCCTTCTTATCTGTGCATATTCATTTCTGGCTCTACGACTGTTCTCCTTATTCTCCTGGGTCCTTTGCCTTCTATATTTCTTCCATTCCCTAGCACACTTGGTTTTTGCCTCCCTGCACCTTTGGGTAAACCATGGGCTCATCCTGGCTTTTTCATTATTCCTGTTACCCTTGGGTACAAACCTCTCCTCAGCCTCCTTGCATTTTGTTGCTACATATTCCATCATCTGTGTGTGTGTGTGTGTGTGTGTGTGTGTGTGTGTGTGTGTGTGTGTGTGTGTGTGTGTGTGTGTGTGTGTGTGTGTGTGTGTGTGTGTGTGTGTGTGTGTGTGTGTGTGTGTGTGTGTGTGTGTGTGTGTGTGTTTGCGTGTGTGTTTGCGTGTGTGTTTGTGTGTGTGTTTGTGTGTGTGTGTGTGTGTGTGTGTGTGTGTGTGTGTGTGTGTGTGTGTGTGTGTGTGTGTGTGTGTGTGTGTGTGTGTGTGTGTGTGTGTGTGTGTGTGTGTGTGTGTACTCATCTAATCGTACTCACCTAATTGTGACCCCGCCTCTTCACTGAACGCTACTAGGTCCTCTCTCTCCCTGCTCCATGGGCTTTATCACACCTCGTCTTAAAGCTATGTATGGTTCTTGTCTCCACTATATCACTTGCTAGACTATTCCACTTCCTGACTACTATGACTAATGAAATACTTCCTAACATCCCTTTGACTTATCTGAGTCTTCAACTTCCAATTGTGACCCCTTGTTTCTGTGTCCCCTATCTGGAACATCCTGTCTCTGTCCACGCAGTATTTTGTATGTCGTTATCATGTTTTCCCTAACCATCCTGTCTTCCAGTGTCGTCAGGCCGATTTTCCTTAACGTGTTATCGTAGACATTCCCCTTAGCTCTGGAACTAGTCTTGTTACAAACCTTTGTACTTTCTCTAATTTCTTGACATGCTTGACTAGGTGTGAGTTCCAAACTGGTGCTGCATACTCCAGTATGAGCTTGACGTACACGGTATACAGTATCTTGAACGATTTCTTACTAAGGTATCGGAACGCTATTCTCAGGTTTGCCAGGCGCCCATATGCTGCAGCAGTTATTTGGTTAATGTGTGCTTCCGGAGACGTGCTCGGTGTTATACTCGCCCCAAGGTCTTTCGATTTGAACGAGGTTTGCAGTCTTTGGCTACCTACCCTAAACTTTGTCTGTGGTCTTCTTTGCCCTTCCCCATCTTCATGACTTTGCATTTGGCGGGGTTAAATTCGAGTAGCCAGTTACTGGACCACGTGTCCAGCCTGTCCAGGTCACTTTGTAGACCTGCCTGATCCTCATCTGATCTGATTTTTCTCATTAATTTCACATCGTCTGCGACAAAGGGACACTTCCGAGTCTATCCCTTCCGTCATGTCATTCACATATACTAAGAAAAGCACTGGTCCTAGGACTGACCCCATTGGGACCCCGCTCGTCACAGGCGCCCACTGTGATACCTCATCACGTACCATGACTCGTTGTTGCCTCCCTGTCAGGTATTCTCCAATCCATTGCAGTGCCCTTCCTGTTATAAGTGCCTGATCGTCCAGCTTCTGCACTAATCTCCTGTGGGGAACTATGTCGAAGGCCTTCTTACAGTCAACCCACCCCTCTCTCTCGTATCTAACTTCTGCTACCTTGTCATATAACTCCAGTAGGTTTGTGACACAGGAATCCGTGCTGGATGTAGTTTATAATCTTGTTCCGTTCCAGGTGCTCTACCACTCTCCTCCTGATAATCTCCATGACTTTGCATACTATACATGTCAGTGACACTGGTCTATAGTTTATTGCCTTGTTTCTGCCTCCTTTCTTAAAAATGGGGACTAGATTTGTCGTCATCCATTCCTCAGGTGGTTGCCCAGTTTCAAGGGATGTGTTGAAGATTGTGGTTAATGGCACACACACAGGGAGATGTTGAGGTATCAAGGTCATTTAGCAGCTTTTTCACCTCCTCGATTGTGTGTATATCATCCAACACTTTTTGGTAAATTCCTTGTTGGTGTCCCCTTCTGTGCTGTCTTCCCAGTCCTTCCTGTCTCCACTGTAAATACTTCCTTAAATCTCGAGTTTAGCTCCTCACATACCTCTTGATCGTTTCGTGTGAGTTCTCCACCTTCTTTCCTCAACCTGATCACCTGGTCTTTGACTGTTGTATTCTTCCTAATGTGGCTATACAGCAGTTTCGGGTCAGGCTTGACTTTCGATGCTATGTTGTTTTCGTACTGTCGCTGGGCCTCCCTCCTAATCTGTGCACACTCTTTTCTGGCTCTTCGACTAATCTCTTTATTTTCTTGGGTTCTTTGCCTTCTGTACTTTTTCCATTCTCTAGTGCACTTAGTTTTTGCCTCCCTTCAACCTTCGGGTACACCAAGGGCTAGTTCTGGTCTTCCCATTATTTCTGTTGCCCTTGGAAACAAACCTTTCCTCCGTCTCCTTGCATTTTGTTGTTAATTATTCCATCATTTCATTTACTGCCTTTCCTACCAATTCTCTGTCCCACTGAACCTCCTGCAGGAAGTTCCTTATACCTTTTATAGTTTAGCCTTTACCATTCAACTCCCGTTACCCTCTCCACTTGTAACTTTACTATGTATTCAAGGCTCAGAACTATGTGATCACTAGCTCCAAAGGGCCTCTCATATGTGATGTCCTCAGTGTCTGAACTGCTCAGGGTGAACATGAGGTCCAGTCTTGCTGGTT